>NW_006203757.1:660011-669047 GCF_000334495.1 Tupaia belangeri chinensis
CCCCTCTCTATGCAAACTCTTTCAAGGTAGCTTATTCCTGAAGGTGAACCAAAATCTACTACCTCCAGTATATTGTGCCTGAATGCAGTTAGAGAACGCAGTGCAATCTATCAACACCTTTCCACTCTCTTATCACCAGAATCCTGGTGCATGTACCATATGTCTCAGCACAAATTGCATAGCAGTGAGTAAACCCATGTCTCACATTACCAAAAGCTCATTCATTTCAGTAACAACGAGGAGCTACTTACTCCTGATACATGCGTAATATTTAGTGGCAATATGCAGACACAGTTTCTTGACCTAACTATCCTTAGATGCTCTTGTAGTCTGGAGGGATGAGACAGGAAATGTTAAGCACCATATGGATTATGCACATTTTTCTAGGTAAAATGATGAAGCATGCATTGGTTTCTCAGAGAGTACATGGCTTTCCAAAACTAGAAATACAGGGCCAGCCCCATGGCCCAGTAGTTGAGGGAGCTAGATCTCACATGCCCAGCCATGATTCAAATTCTGGCCCCATGGCTTGAAAGACATTGCCAGGTGCACGGGTGTGCAAGCCCAAAATCCCGGAAGAATGGAGATATGGAGGAGAAGGGATTACAATGTGAACCACATCCCTTTGGAGGGTGTTTTCTCCTTCTCCCCTCTCTCTGTCTCTTCATCTTTCTCTGGCAAGTACACACATCCCTTGGCAATTAGAATATATAAGTTTAAAATGTTTGAGAAGGCAAATTTTCTCTATTATTTGCTACATTTCTAAATTTGAGCAATTTCTCGATCTGGCCATGTTGTACATTCTTTGACCCTGTTCAGATTTCTATCTTATAGACTTAACTTAATTTCTATGGGTCTCAGGACTCTTTGGGAACTTTTATATTATTTCAAATGGATATTTCAGAAAGACATTGCAAGGGATGAATCAGTACATTTGAATTTCTTTCCATTCCTTCTCAAATAACATTTTGCTCAGGAGCCCATAGCTTTTAAAACTCAAGTTGTTGTACTTTAATATGAGAGACATCAAACTCTAACATACCAAGTTCTAAAAGTGTTCAGATCCTAACTAGCACCATAATCTCATCCACTCTAGAGTCCCAAGGCACCACTGAAATGAAAAGAGTTTACAAAAAGTGGAGACCTTTTTAAAGTCCCATGAAGGACGCAATCTGACATTCTGTAAACAGTCTATGTGGGTCCACTGAGATAAGATAGCATGGATCGATCATGGTGTCAGTCAATACAACTTCTGGAATTTGTCCAGTGAGCATAGTTAGAGGTAGGCATTGACAAGGTGGGTATGAAGGTCAAGAGATTCCAGGAGGCAACTGAAAGTGCTGTTGAGATGGGTAATTACAGACAAAGGTGGTATAAGCTAACTTTCCAGATTGTAAGAGTCTTATTTGATTGGTCTTGGTCTTCTTGTTAACTAAAATAAGGGAAGTGTCCAATGTTGTGTTACACAAATATATTTCCCAACAAGGGCTCTCCTTTCCTCTATACCATCTTAGCCACAGTCTCCCCTGTTAGAGAATCTACACACCATGCCCTTTCTCTGAGAAACTCTGTCTCTAAAGATCTCATCACTCACTTCCTTGACTGGAGCTGATTGGACCTAGAATAGACTCAGGACTCAAGCTGGGCCAATCAGATTCTTGGTTCTCTGAATTTCAAATGACAACATATCAACTCTTGGAAGTCCCTGGTGAGCACTTGAATGGAGAAGATGCTTGCTTTCTTTGAGGGACCCCTTTTTCACATAGGATATATAAAATTAGATATCAAGAAAGAAAATAAGAGAACAAAGACCAGCAGGTGTTGTGGAGGTTAAGACAACTAGATTCCAAAGGGCCTATAGTGCAGTTAGAGTCCCAGATCTAGTAGCTTGAAAAACACACTGGGTGCATGTGCATGTGTGCTCAAAATCCCAAGAGGAGAATGGAGGAGAAGGGATTGTGGCATGGCCATCCACCCCAGGAGGTGAGTTCTCACTCTTTTCCTCTCTCTGTATATCTCTCTGTCTCTCTCAGTTGAGTGCACATACCCTATACCAAACTTAAATAAGAGAACAATAAAAAAGAATGTGTGCATGCATGAAAGAGAAAGACAGAGAGACAGAGAGACTGGCTGACTCTATTTGTATTCCTGATCATCTTCCAGACACCAGGCTATTCTATTATTCTTTTATTTTTTTGCGTTTTGGGGTTTTTTCTTTCTTTTTTTTTTTTTTTGGAAAGATTTTCTCTATAGGGCGCGTGCGCTCGCCAGAAAGACAGAGAGAGACAGAAAGAGAGAAAGTGAGAAATCACCCCCCAGGGGGGATGGCCATGCTGCAATCCCTTCTCCTCCATTCTCCTCTCGGGATCCTGGGCCTGCACACACATGCACCCAGCATGAGTTTAAGCCACCAGGTCTAGGACTCAAACCATGGTCGACTACATGGGAGTCCAGTGACATAGCCATTACACTAATTGCTGGTCCCTCTACCTATCTTTTGTGAAAAATCTTCCTAAGTTCTTAGTAAGTAAGTCTTCCCTTTTCTTCCTTCAACTCAAATGGGTTTCTCTGCTCCTTAATCACATTCTCCCTTAAACAGAAGATGACTGAATAAATGAGCAAATTAATTAATGACCTGTATTCTCAAAGAGAACAAAAAAGTTTCACAGAGGAAAGTTGCTGGGAGAGGCAGAATCCAGAAAGCCGGGACTCAAGAGAACACTCAATTTGAGAAACAAGATGTGGAACAGTCTAAAGACAGCGGCTGAAGAGGTGTAATAACCCCAGTGGGTCAGAAATCAACTGAAGAGGCAGCTGAGCCAGCCAAGAAGTTGCAGTTGAGGGAGTCCTGGGCGGGGCAACCTGCAATATACCCTGCAGTTCCTGAAGGTGGGGACAAGGTCAGGCAGAGCTCTGACTGATTCCTGAGACCATCCTCATTAGAGTCCAGCAACTTAAAGAGCTGCCCCACCCCTGTAGCTCTGCTCTTCTAGATCCAGGGAATCTATCAAAGTCATAACCAGCTGAAAAAATTTGCCACACTTTTTTTTTTTTTTCCTTTACAAGATAGAGGTTAAGAGAGGGAAAGGAGGGGAGAGGGCATTTTTGACAAGGTCTCATCTCAGTGTGACCCTCCTCCCACTTAGCTAGGGGAACAGGTACGTTCTACCATGCCCAGTATATTCAGGTTGGCTGGGATCTGAACCAAGGCTTCCCATGCAGCTTCCAGCCTCTCAAGTGGTGACGTTACCTGTACACCACTGTGGCTAAGCCTTTTTCTTTTTCTTTCTTTCTTTCTTTTTTATTTTTTTTTTCCCTGCCAGGCCTTTAATGAGCATCCTGTAAGATAATCTCTCTCATTCCTCTCTTCCTCTGCCACCTGTGGTTTTAATTTTCTAGCTGGTCTCGGAGGCGCTTCCTCCCACCTTCTGGGTGGGCTTCCAAGATAGAAACACTCCTCTGGCACGCTCCTTTGCTCACTAACTTGACAAGAAAGCATTTGCCTCCTCCTGCTTACACTCCCACCTCTGCTGCTCCCACAACCAGCTTCCTTCTTCATTCTTGCTTTCTGTCATTTCTGTTTATCTCCTCGACATCATCTTTAAGATGCTGTCAGGCTGCACACTGCTACTTACATTCCATGTTAGGGCTGCTATTTCCTTGGTTTGCAAGCAAACCTGCTTACCCTTTTCTGACAGCACAAAGTGCAGTTTCAGAGTTCTGTTCCTGAGAAAGATACCTGAGATCAAACCTACCTAACGATGAAGTCTCAGGCAGGCCGCTCTAAGGTGTCTGGATTCTCATCTGTAGAATAGGGATGGTAATGTCTTGCAGGGCTGTGGAGCCAACACTGGAAAGAAACTAGCAATTATCTGGCACTTAAAAGGTGTTCAAGGGCCAGCAGGTGGTGTGGAAGTTAAGGCAATTGGATCATACATAGCCAACTGAGAAGTTCGAGTCCCAGACCCGGCAGCTTGAACATCACACCAGGTGTGTGTGCGTGCATGCCCAAGATCCCAAGAGGAGAATGGAGGAGAAGGATTGTGGCATGGCCTTCCCCTTGGGGGGAATGATTTTTCACTTTCCCTCTCTGGCAAGTGCACATGCCATATAGCAAACAAACAAACAAACAAACAAACAAAAAACTTATTCTCACTTATTCCCTCTCTTTCCAGATGAACATCACACATTAACGGAAGCCTCAATTAAGTCAGTGAAAATATACAAGAGGTACAGTTTAAAACAAGGTTTCATTTCTTTAATGAGTTATGTTTCCTTATAAGATTAATACCTATTTACCGAACATCTCCTCCTCAAAGAACTCAAGATATTTGAAGATTCATGATTAATAGCCCAGGCCAAGATAGGGTAGGAGCGAGGCAAGGAAAACATCACTGGCAATCAGTCTTTCCTACACAATGATGAATCTGGCTTTGGCTTCCATATTATCATTTTTACAAAAAGACATGTATTTTGATCAGCCTCACAAAGCAAAAGTGAAGCATTGAGCAAAGATAAAAATGAAGATATAGTAATCATCTAGTTAACTCAGGATGTCTCAACCTTGTATCCACTGACATCCTGGGTCAGATGATGTGGGGGCTGTCCCCCTACATTGTCACCACACTGGCTTCTACATACTATTGGGTCGTCGGAAAAGTCATGACATATTCTTGGTTTTCTATGCAAAAATGTGTCATGACTTTTCCGACGACCCAATATAATAGATGCTAGTGGCAAAACTGCCTCCCTTCCCCGAGTTGTCACAACCAAAAATGTCACCAGGGGATGCAAAATGTCACGTGGAAAGGCAAAAATCTCCCCCAGTTGAGAACAATTGAGCCGATCTGATCCATGTAAATAGACAAAGCAGGCAGGTCAAGCCCAGCCATGGGTTTCTAAGATGGAAGTGGCTGCCTCAGCCTTTACTCCTCCCAGGCCTTTTGTCCCAGAAGACGAAATGGCTGTGCATTCTTCCAAGACACAATCAAGTGCTGGCCTCGCAGATGGACAGAAGAAACTGCACACACCAGAATTCTGTTTGTCAGGCTGCCCCAGCCCCTGGCGAGGTGCCCACACTCTGCCTAAAATCCTGCTTCCCAAACACTTAAAAATACTTTCCACAGCTCTCAGAACCTGACCTTTAGAGCAGCTCTATCTACGTATGTGTGTGAAATATCAATAGATTGACGATTTCTGTATTCCTGCAAAGCCAAACCACTTATCGAGTCCAAATGCCAACTCGGGGAGGTGGGACTTTGCACACAGATGTCAGTAGACTCCAAAACGACAAGAGCTCCACCTGCAACTAATTACGGAAACTGAAACTGTGCTCTGGCCGGAAGAGGCCAGGTTCAGAACCCACCCCATCTGCTCTGGCTGATAAAAATCCCTGTTACTTTTCTCTTATCCACAGAGGCTGGCTTCTTCAAATTCTCTGAGGATGTTGTCTATTGAGAACAACAGTGAATGTTTTGGGGGTGAATTCTGGGAAGTGTCCACCCCTCCCCTGCCTTCCTCTCCTGACCTTGCATTCAATAAGTACCTTTGGCACACATAAGACTAGAAGAATCTATTTGTTGAAATACACTGAGGTGTTTTCTTTGGTTGCTTATGTACTTGTTGAATCCCACCACCCAAACACAGTGATCGAGAGAGAAACTAAAAGATGGAAATCATTTAGCTCTCCCAAGGTCCAGCATACAAGAGTGCTTGTTTCCCTCCCCTTAGCCAAGTCTTTCGGAGGAATTCTGGGAATAAAAATCTGTAAGGCTACTTTGTGGTGTACCTGGCTGATTCCAGTGCTGTCGGCAAGAAGTTACCAAAGTGAAAACTAGCTGCTATCTGCGACAAAGATTTGGAGTTCACTTCAAACCATTCTCCCGCGTTCTAGAAAAGAAACCAACTATTGACTTTGGGCCACTTCAGCTATCTTCAGAACCAAAGGAAGTTTTCACCCCTCTATGGAAAGCATTTAAAATTGTAGTTTCAGGCCAGCCAGAAGCAAGGTGGTGCAGGTGGCTGGATCCCACATGGCCACCTGGCGTGGTTCAAGTCCTGAACCCAGTGGCTTGAACCAGGGGGCGTGCATGTGTGCGTGTGTGCACGCACATGCACCCAAGATCCCAAGAAGAGAATAGAGGAGAAGGGGTTACAGCAAAGCCATTCCCATGGGAGTACTTTCTCACTTCCCCTCCCTCCGTCTCTCCAGCAAGCGTATGCGCCCTTAAGAAAAAAAAAAAAGAATCGTAGTTTCTGTCTAAGTAGGTTATTACCTAAGTCTAGGCCAAAGTTTTTCCAGGTTTTTGGAAAAGCAGACAAAAGTTACACTTGTCTGAAGAGCTAAGGCTTTTTCAGGATGAGGAAGATGAACTTTTTCTTATTTCTTTATTTATTTAGTCCTTCTAAGATTCGGCATCCTAAGTTATGTTGTGGAGCCAAACTATTACCTGGCTCTAGTTCCCTGTGCCCATGTAACATCGGGGAAACACACACAAACACACTTCACTCGCAGCTAGTGAAAAACGTACACACAGATGCCACATCAATTGGCATCTTAATTTCTTGGGTCCTAATATGAGTAGTCAACCCCCACAACGTGTGGAGAAAGAGGGTAACAAGGACAGCTCAGGTGAATGCCGTTGACATCTGTTTCTGTCCCAGGGCATCCAGGCCTTCGTCCCAGTTCTCTGTTCCTTTCCTGATGGCTCCAGTTCTAACAAGCTTACCAGTCAGGGTAACCCCTGCACACATGCCTGCCCCCTCCACCACACACACACACACACACACATGCACAAAGTACTAGAGGTAGAACATGACCAAGACATGACCAAAGTCCCTCTGTGACTTTTCCAAGTGGGAAGTGAAGACATAGGACTCTCTTGACCTTTCGATTGTGACCCTGGGATACTGGCAACTGAGACTGCCCATGACACAAAAGAGCAAAATGAGGCTCACACGCGGACAGAGGCAGGCGTAGAGAACCAGAGATGGAGCAGTAGAGCAAGACACAGTCCCACTACAGTTGGAAGTCCTGGATCCAGTCAGCCTCGAGTACCACACGGGAGCCTGCCTGGACTTTTGTTATCAAAGGAATAAATTCCCGTTTTTGCTTATTTGAGCTTTCAGTAGCATTTGTCAGTACTTGGGAGATTTGCCCAAATTAATTATTGGGTCGTTGGAAAAGTCATGATGTATTTTTCTGCTTTTCTGGGCAAAAATGTGTCATGACTTTTCCAACAACCCATTTTTTTAAAAGAATTATTTATTTATCTAATACCATTTGTTATTATTATTTTTTTAAGTTGATCAGAGAGAGAGAAATGGAAAGGGAGACCTTTAACCACCACGCTACCTGCTAGCCCTCCAATGACTCATTATTAAGCACGCTTATTCATTCTGATGTGTAAGGTCCTTGAAGAGCTCCTTTAGCATCACCGAAATGCACTTATGGGAGTGGGGGGGATACCATGACTGGTAATTATTATGAATTATAGCTTTCAATGAATGATTTATTATGTTTTATCATTTAGGTGGGTGTTGAACTGCAAGTATTAATAACAGAATACACAATCAACAGTGCCTTAAACAACTAGGAATTTATTTTTTTACATGATGGGGCTGGCAGGTGGCATGGTGGTTAAAGGGCGCTAGACTCTTACATGACCAACTACCAGTCCCGGACCTGGCTGCTTGCTTTCTCGCTTTTCCTCTCCCTCTCTCTCTCTCTCTCGTGCTCTCTAACTCTGTCCCTCTCTGTTCAAATTGAAAGAAAGAGAGAAAAAAAGTTAAATTTTAAAAAGTAGTTCTATTTTCTCACATGACTAGAAGTCTGGAGGCAGGCCATAATTTGTGCCGGTGCCTTTGCTCAGGGACGGCAGGGCATAGCTTTCTGTGCCTACCTTTCTTCCTTGGTTACACTATGGCTGACATAGCTCCACGCATCACACCATCAACACTCAAGACAGAAAGGAGGAAGGAACATTGCTGGTGACACTCATTCCTCTTATCAGAAAAATGCAATCTTTCCCACAAGCTCCCAGGTTTCCAGTCACTGGCCACATACATGACGAAGGCGACAAGGAGTCAGAGGTCGAGCCACTAATCAGGCATCATCAGGACACCTTAGAAGGCTTAACTACTGAAGGAACCTTCGACCACATTGAAAGGGCTCAGCCACTCTCGCAGGTCTTCTATGATGTCTCACTTTCAGAGATGTTTCAGAAGTGGACCACCCTTTCCTAAAGTGTGTCTTTATACTCTAAGTTCTAGGAATATTTATAGTTTGCAACAGATGGGAGTTTTATTTTAAATATGGATATGTGTGTGTGTGTGTGTGTGTTTGTGGTATGTGGTAGGTATGTGTGTGTGTGAGAGAGTGTGTGAGTATTTCACTCTACTCTCTCTCTGCCTTGGCTGGGAGTAGATTTCTTCCACATCACTGACTTTGAGGCTTGGCCATATGATGTGCTTTAGCCAACAGAGTGTTGGTGGACATAATGTAAGCAGAGATTTGAAGCATGTTTGTGGAGTTTGACTGTATACTTGGCATCTGTGAACTACCATGAGAAGATGAACTCCTGAACAGGTGCTGTTGCAAGCAGAACACATAGAGATGTGAGCAAACCTAACCCAACTTTCAGCCTAGAGCCTGGTGCCCAGAATCCAGGCCAGCCCAACTAAGTTGGAGCCAATCTGCAGATATATGAGGAAGAGATAAATATTTGCTTTACTAAGCCAGTAGGTGGTTGGATGGCTTGCTACACAGCATTATTGTAGCAATAGCTGCCGAAGACATAAGCACTTAGTTGAAGATAAAGTTTCATGGTCAAATAAAATTGGGAAATTGCTGGGGTAAGTGAATTTAATGAACATTTTCATTGCAAGAAAGAGCATTTCACATGATGATGAGTTGCATTAATTTGTTCAGACTGTCATAACAAAGTACTACAAACTGAGTGGTTTGGACAACAGGCATTTATTGTCCCTCAGTTCTGGAGGTGAGAAGTCCAAGATCAAGGTGTCAGTAGAAGTGGT
>NW_006203757.1:669508-711209 GCF_000334495.1 Tupaia belangeri chinensis
GGGAGAGATTTTCACTATAGGGCGCGTGCACTCGCCAGACAGACAGAGACATAGAGACAGAAAGCGAGAAATCACCCCCCAGGGGGGATGGTCATGCCACAATCCCTTCTCCTCCATTCTCCTCTCGGGATCTTGGGCATGCACGCACACGCGCCCAGCGTGAGTTTTAAGCCACCGGGTCCAGGACGCGAACCGCAGTCAACTACGTGGGAGTCCAGCGACATAGCCATTACGCTAACTGCTGGTTCCCTGCAGAAGTGGTTTCTTATGAGAGCTGTAAGGGAAGGATTATTTAGTACCCAGCCTCTCTTCTAGGCTTGGACATAGGCTGCCTTCTCCCTTTGTGTCTTCATATCATTTTCAGACTGAGTGTGTCTACATTCAAATTTTCCCTTTTTAAAAGGATACAACTCATAGCAAATTAGGATCCATCCTAAAGGCCTCATTTTAACTTCATTACTTCTGTAAATACCCTATAATGTGACTTTCCAAATAAAGTCACATTTTGAAGTACTGGGGGTTAGCATTCCAACATATCTTTGGGAGATGAACACAATTCAACCCAGAACATATGCATTATAAGTTTCCAAGGATATCATGTCTTTAGTTTATATGACCAGAAAAGTCCTCATTGCAAAGAATCATTTCCCTGGACACAGTATGGAAATAATGGCTTTGCAGGAGCCATTGTTCTCAAACTTACAGTAGTAAGAGAAAGGAGCCTAGGAGAACTTGCAAGGATACAGCTGTTCTGTCTGAGCAGTGAAGATGTCTAAGTCCCGCCCACAAACCTAATGGGACCAGACACTCTGGGGCTCAGACTCTGATTCCACACTCAGTACTGAAGGTGACTGAAGTTACATTTGAGTGTCAACGAATAACCAGCAGAATGCAGCTGCCTAACCACCTCCTCAACAGGGTACAAAATGAATTCCTGTCACTCAATCCCAACTGGTACAACTCAACATACCTGGATACTCGCATTGGAAGGAGTACCGTAAAACAGACTTGCATGACCCTTGGTGAAAAGACCCTGTATACAAATAAAAGAAAAAATAATAAAGGAGACAAAGAAATGTGATCTATTTTCACCTTTTCGAGTTTCAGGCTCAAAGTCAGAGTCAATAAATCATATGTTGAAACCAGATCAAAAACTCATATTAATATTGATTTAGAGTAGATTCTTTCCTATTGTGTTAAGCCTGAAATAGAAATTATCACATAACCGTGGCTTAAAAGCGGTAACATTCCCCAGACAGGTTTACTTACACTTCTTAGGTTACATTTCCCAATGACCTTGTCCCACTTCTGCACACACGAGATGGGTAAATATTACATCTAGTACAATCTCCTAGTGTGCGATGCTATTTATACTCATGCGGAGCCTTGGATAGCTAAGCACAATGTAGGAACGTGTCTAAAAATTGCTTTCTGCATATCTAATTTGTATAAAAATCCATTGAAAGTACAAGGGAAAAAAATCCAGGGATATGAAAAGTCAGTAACTTATACACACCAAGCTGCAAAATTCAAGCCTTGAGCTTTCTGAAAATGTTCTCTGTCACGTTTTCTCCTTCTGATCCCTATCATGTAGGTAAACAGAATGGAGATGTAAGGGAAAGACAGAGCTACGGTCTTTTAGAAAATAATTGGGTCACTTTATTCCCTATAGTGGCATTCACTCCACCCCACCCATGACATCTATCGCAACCTCACAGATCATGAGAAATAATAAAGAGGTTGCCTTTGATAGCAGCAGTGCATTCGGTTGCAATATGTTCTCCTCCTTCGCTCCAGATCAGTCTACAGGTGTGACATTGAGAGCATAGGCTAAGGACCTATACCATCCAAAGAATGAGCTGTCCTTAATATTCCACCTGCTCTACTCCAAGAAAGAACATCCAAAAGCAAAAGCACAAGTGACAGCAAAAAGACAATTCTGCATCCATGCTCTCTGGTTTATGCAAACAAGCAAATGATCCACATATCAGCACTGCAAGTCTTAGCAGTACCAAATGTATTCAAATTCATGCAGATCTCTGTGGCTGGGAAGGAGGGCCTTGGAGAGAACCTGAGTTCTCTGGGAACCAGTCCCAGCCCACATAGCAGGAGAGAAGGCGTGGAATATCCATCTAGGAATCTGAGCATGAGTGCTTTGTACATGAGAAATTTGGTCACAACCACCTACCCACTGGCCTCAAGTTTCCACTAGTCCAGTACTTCCTATAACACTGGGAAGGAGTTCAATATTCTCTCTTATATCTGGAGATAGGTTCAGCTCCCTTAGACAGAACTATAAAAACTTGAAAATAAACTTAAAAAAAAAAAAATTGAGGAGCCAGCACGTGGTATGGTGGTTGAGACTCTGGACTTGCACATGGCCAACCATGGTTCAAGTTCCAGACCTGGCAACTTGCTTTCTCATTTCCTTCTCTCTGTCTCTTTCTAATAAGCACAGGTGCCCTATAGCAAACTTTTAAATAATAATAATAAATAATTATTTGAAAGATTGGTGAATGGAAGCTTACTACATTGTACATTAAATTTATAGAACTATGAGTTTCATATACAAGAGCACTTGAGTGTGTTCACCTTCACCCTATCATGGGTCTGCTTCTTATTTCTCTTCTAGTACAGTTCAAATTGTTTTAGGTAATCTGAATTTAGGTTGGTGAAATTTTAATTATCTAAATACCCCTGGAAGAATTACATTTGTAGATGCACTCTCTGGTTGTTGTGGAAAGAAACCACAATCAAATGTCCTTTATTTTATGTTCCTTTCTTCCATAAAAATTTCTACGATTTTTTCCTCTAAAACAGTGGAACCTCTATGTCACATAAAAACCCTTTCTTTTTTTTTTCTTTTTTTTTTTTTTCTGGAGAGGTTTTTTTTGTTTTTTCTTTTTTTTTTGGTATAGGGCATGAGCGTTCTCTAGATAGACAGAGAGAGACAGAGAGACAAAAAGCAAGAAATCACCCCCCCAGGGGGGATGGCCACGCCACAATCCCTTCTCCTCCATTCTCCTCTCGGGATCTTGGGCATGCACGCACACGCACCTGACGTGAGTTTAAGCCACTGAGTATTGGAAATGAACCATGGTCAGCTACATGGGAGTTCAGTGACATAGTCATTACACTAACTGCTGGTCCCCATAAAAACCATTTGTAGGAAAAAGAAATATGTTCCTAATTGAAAATAAAAATCCTAATAAACAAAAATCACATTTTTTTGTTTCTTGTTTTGTTCTGTTGTGTTTGCACATAAACTTACCAGAGAGAGACAGTGAGAGAGGGAACATAAGAAATCATACCCCGCACCAGGGGAGATGACTATGCTATAATCCCTTCTCCTCCATTCTCCTCTCAGGATTTTGGGCATGCATGCACACATACCCAGCATGTTTTTCAAGCCACCATGTCCATCACGCAAACTGCACAGTTGGCCATGTGGGATCTAGCCATCTTAACTTCCACTCCACCTGCTGGCCCCAAAATCAAATTCTTTTTTTTTAATTATTTTATTTAATTTTATTTATTATTATTATTTTTTTTAACTTGGCCAGAGAGAAACAGATAAGAGACAGAAGGAAAGTAAGAAAGCAAGTCACCAGGTTCAGGACTCAAACCATGGCTGGCCATGTGGGAATTCAGCACCTTAACTACCGCACTACCTGCTGGACCCCAAAATCACATTCTTAATCATCCTATCTCAACTATAGTATTTTGTTCATCTAGCATATATGAAGTATGATCTTCCCATTATGTTAAGATTCTATTCACAGCTCAGTGATCTTTTAAGGCGGTAGTGACCACAAAGTTAAGATCTTAGACTCTGGCGTAAAATAGACCAAAGCTTTAATACCTAGCTCTGACATTTACCAACTGTGCAGACTTGGACAATTTGCTTATTCTCTCCCCATTTATGTTTCATCTGCAAAACGAGAAAAGTTCTAGCACCTACCTCAGATGATTGATGCAATCACTAAACAAGATAAACAAAGCTCTAAGCGTGATGCCTAGCACCTAGAAGCTCTCAACAGATGTCTGCTAATAACAATAGCAGCAATAACAGCGATGGGAGCAACAGCAGGATTCCAGATTGTTCCCCAAACTTCCTTTCATCTAGCTCCACTTCTTACCAAACATAAAAACCCCACCGGTAGTGATCTCCCATCTCTCTCTCTTTGAGAGAAACACCCCTCACTCCCTTCAACTGTGTGACTTCCAGTCAAAGGAACTGAAGGGTCAATGGGCTATCTCTAGGTACTCTTCCTCTGCCGTAGCAATCCTTGAAGCTGTACATCAAGACATGGAAACCCGGGTGCCTGAGTCGCTACACAGAGAAGACAAGACCTGCCCTGGAGGGTCACTTTACCAGTTTCATATTTTAGTCAAATATAAAATACGTCTCTGCTGGGTCAAGCCACTGAGATTTGAGGCTTATAGGTCACTGCAGCAGACTCTACTCTATCCTGACCAGTAGGTACTCAGATACCTCTAAAAGGGATACTGATAAACTTCCAAGAATAAAAGCAGATGCTTTAATTTTTAAAAATAAATAAATAAGTAACTTGCTTGGACTGAGTCACAATGGTACAGGTGGTGCAGTGCAGTTGTGTGATACTGGTGCCACGTGGGAGGCCCCAGGTTTGGATCCTGGTTTGATCTGAATATGATGGTGCACCCAAAGGCATGTCTGTGATCCCAGTGGGGAAAGAGCATGGAACGGCAAAATCCTTTCAAAAGTACCTATTCTCTCTTTTTCTGGCATGAAAAATAAATTTAACAAAAGAACTTGCATTTTTGTCAATGTTTATACTCTCTCCTTTGTAATATTACATTGTATTAAAAACAGACTTTTTTTTTTTTTGGAGAGATTTTTGCTATAGGGCGCGTGCGCTCGCCAGACAGACAGAGAGACATAGAGGCAGAAAGCGAGAAATCACCCCCCAGGGGGGATGGTCACGGCACAATCTCTTCTCCTCCATTCTCCTCTCGGGATCCTGGGCATGCACGCACACGTGCTCGGCGTGAGTTTTAAGCCACCAGGTCCGGGATGCGAACCGCGGCCAACTACGTGGGAGTCCAGCAACATAGCCATTACTCTAACTGCTGGTTCCCTTAAAAACAGACTTTTCAAACTCTCCATGCTTCTCCCTCATTTATTAATAAAATGTAAAATAATTACATTTTATTATATTTAGTAAACAGAATAATGCTAGGGTTTTCCCTGAGTCATATATAATACAGTCGCATGTCACCCACAATACCCAAGGCATCCTGTGATCACGGTAGATTCCAGAACAAGGAAAGGATTCACTCACTTCTGACTTCAGAAACCATGAGGCAGTTAAGCGGAATTATGGATATCACCTAGTGTCAACTGAGCTAACCTACATAAAATGGATAAGTGATTTAAAATGTTTTTACTAAAAGCTAAAAAAAAAAAAAAAAAGTTCTATGTGTCATTAAAATTTATCTCCATATATTATTTATTTCATTTTCTCATCCATATTTAATTCGGTCTGCCTGTCACGGAAGACACATACTATATTAGCACAGTGGCATGTCATGGTATCTACACATAAATACACATGTATAACTGGGGATCTGTGCTCGAAAGTAAATGGAATGAGAGAAGCAGAAATCATTGTATTGTAGAATTGACAGTTCACAGAATAGCTTTCAAAGTTTTTACAACTTGTATTATTTCTGCAAGTCGCTAAAAGGTTACACTGCTTTAACCATTTTCTGAAAACTGAAAGAAGAGAACGGCGCTACAGAACTGAGGGAAACGCACTCTGTAGTAGCGGAGTCACAAGGACTTCATGAAGCAGCAAAGGCAGAGACGACAGTGAAGAGCATTAATCTGATTTAGGAGTGAAGAACAAAGCTTTCGGTTCCGACGAAAAAAAATCACATTTCCACATCTGATAACCAGCAATGGCTCTGTCAGATAATCAAAGGGATAAGGTGATTGCTTTCTACACAGAGAAGGAGAATAAAGGGCAGATTTTCACATAAGTCACAAGTGCTTCCATGGGCACATGGATTCCAAAGCAGTGGTAGCTAGGGAAACGGACAGGCAGGTCAGCAGGTGACCCCAAGAAAGACAGAAAGCTTCTTTAGGCCAACATCAAGCCCAATTAGTGGAGAATTACTAATTCAGCTCAGTTAGAGCTATCTCATATTTCTACAGAAAGTGAAATAGCTTTCAGGTATTTTTTTCCTTTTTACAATAATTATTTTATTTAAATTTATTTATTTATTCAGTTAAATTTGACCAGAGAAGGACAGAGCAAGAGAGAGAAGGAAAGTGAGAAAGCAAGTGAGCAAGCCCAGGGCTCAAACTGCGGTCAGCCATGTGGAAGTCCATTGCCCTTACCCACCACCGCACCTGCCAGCCCCAACATTCAGGTATTTTTCAGTCAAACAGCACAGAACCCTCCATTTCTCCATCTCTAAGCACTTTTCTTACCATGAATTTGGGACTTAAACCCATTATGTCTAACTCCAAACCCCTTATGAAAACAGAAGGAAATAAAATGGGCTTCACAGAACAGGTAGGATTTGAAAATGGAGACTGGCTAAGACTGAAAGGAAAGTGACAGGAAGAGGGGTGCTGAGAAGGCCCCCAGTGGAGCGAACAGCGAGAGCAAAGGTGAAGACAAGGGGAATCATGGGAGAGTGCAGGAATTACCAAGAGATGGTGCACAACATGGAGGAGGGGGTACCAGATAAAGCTGGAAAGGTTGGCCCAGGCCTTCCAGTAGAAGTTGCTGTTGGTTCTGTTGAAAAGACAGACCTCCTTCTGGAGCCAATGAGCACTTGTTGAGAGCTCGAAGGAAGAGAAATGGCATAAATACAGGTAGATACTGGAAGGAGGTTGGATGCAAAAAGAGTAAGAAAGTGCTTTATCCACAGCAGATAATGAGCACTGAAGGTCAAAATTTATCGTGTTTCTCGAACATGATAGCAAACCCATTCTATCCCACCCCATTTGGTATTACTCAGTTTGCTACTTAGAGAACAAACTTCCCACATTCCAGAAAGAAAGAATGTTGCTGATGCTTTAAAAAAAAAAAAATCAATGAATGTATCAGTCCAATGTGGCCCTCTAAATGTCGCTGTTAAGGTGTTCATTTGCTTTTGCAGAAATAAACCATTCCTCTTCCATTCAGGAGGTACATCTGAACTACAGTTGCAACTGCTGAAAAAAAATTAAGAAAACAAAATTAAAATATAAACATTAGGTTGAAGAATGAACCTCCCCGCCTTCTGCAACAATGTGAAAAGGTTATTGGAAAATAAGGAATTCACAAGCTGTAACCTCATATTTCCAATGCTCTGCTTTAACATCCAAGTCAAACATACTAAGCCATAACCTTCCCAATGATGACAAACTTTCTTCTACACAGGTATCATCTGCAAAACAGCAACTGCTCAGTGAGAAGCCAGGGCTGAAAAGCACCGAGATGACTTATAACCCACCTGATTTTCTTCATGGGAAACCCTCATCTGCTCCTTGAGAACAGACATCCGGGCTGCTTCTTCTTTCCTCAAGACTCTCTCCTTCTTCAGTTCAGGACTCCAGAATGTCTTGATGCTGTTCATGGAGGACCCTAACTTGCTGTCCTTGATGTCTAGCTCTTTCCGGAGGAGGTCATTCTCCCGCTGGAGTTCCTTGAGCTGGGCTTGCAGATCTAACATTGTGCTATCTCTTACCTGCCTCAACATGGAGGGGACCTGATGGTGGTGGTGATGGGATGAGCTGGTTAGACCACCATGTTGATCCGTGTATGAAAGAACATCTGTGTGGGAAAGTCCAGCAGAAGCGATATTGGGACTACTCCCCATGGCTGTGACTCGACCTCCATACACAGCTCGATTTGTGGCCCTTCCCAGAGTCATAGTGCCCTTTGGGTAAGTTGTTGAAGCCACCCCCTCATGATCACTCAGGTACATGGGTCCAGATGTAGCATAGGCTGCATTGAGGGACTGGATATTCTCCATAGACAGAGTCTTGCCTGTTCCTCCACCTCCCCCACTGCTTGTTCTTCGGTGGCCCAAACGAGGAGACCTTGGCAAACGAGGAGACCTGGAAGGGCTACCTTCCAGATTGGTGATTGTTCTTGCACTTCCGTACATTTTTACTCTACTATGAGGTGCTACTGAAGAGAAGAAATACTATACTAAGCTGAGGTGTAAGCCAATATTTCCACTGTTGGCCAGAATTTCACTGCATTCTTTTCACAGTCTGTACCAGAAAATGACTCCAATCAGAGATCTGCAAAATGAGAATAAAAGGATAATTAAAAACAAACTTCTTTAGAAAACTCTGACTATACCTGCTCTGTATGCACTTTTATATATAGAGACAAAAATGATGATAATGATAGATGAACAATAGCTGGTCATACCTGTGATGTTCATTTTAAAATAAAAGTAATCCCAATACTTTACTTACAACGTGAATACTTTTTATAATTCCCCCCTACCTTGTTCTCAATGAGCAAGGTCAAAAAATTTCAGATCAAAAACAAAGTTCTTTTTCCTTAGGAAAATAAAGCTCTCCATTTGTTCTAAGTTAGAGTTAGGACCTCCAGAAAATTCACCATTGAATTTTCCAACATGGAGACATTCTCTATAAAATAATCCATCCATAGGAACATGCCCCCTATATACATGTATCTGAGCAGTGACTTTGAAAAGATGCCGTGTCCCAGAATGTCAAATATTTGGCAAGCACATTGTTAACTTCCCGTTCAGTACCTACTACAGACATCACTCATCCATCATGATCCTCTTTTCCACTAGGTTCAGAACACTTCTCAATACAACACTCGAAATGGTTTGCCCAATCAACTAATAGTGACAGAAGTTGGAAACTACTGGACATCCTAGAGCTTAAAGGAAAAGAGGTGGGTGAACCAATGAGATGCCTACATATATAGCCAGATCCTCAATATTGTCCCCAGGGAAATCAGCAGTCCTGTCTCTTTCTCCATTCACACACATCTTTCAGACTGGCCTTTTGAGAATGTGCTTCCATTTTGGTTGACCTTAATATTCATATTAACCACTTTGTACCTGTTCAGAAATAACATGGGAGAACTGTACACCATGTTAGGGTTCCTGGTCCCCCAACATCTGAAGAAAAATAGTAGAAGTTCCTTATCAGACAACATTTGGAGCAAACTAATATGAGTTCCTTGTCATACTTACTCAAGAGTTTAAGTACAAGTTTTAGATATCTGGAGCTACCAGGTTGTGCTTGTCCTTTCAATACCAAGAACCAAATGGCCTTAATGGAAATCATTATGATCTCCTGTTCTTCCTCTTAGGGAGTCTTCAGTGTACCTTCTTTTTCTCCATTTTATGACAATAAGAGAACTGGTTCCAGAGAAGGGCAAGCCAAGTTTCAAATTTTCACTCTAACACTGATTAGCTGAGTGACCTTTGTGAATCATTCAACTCTTATGAGCTCCCTCTTACCAATGTATAAAATGCAGGTCATACCACCTTACTCGTATTATTATAAGAAATAAGAAAGTGTTTATAAGACACTTAGTTTGGTTCCAAGCACAGAAACATTGATCGTTTTTGTTAGTAGTGTCTTAATGAGATAAATACATTAGAGCAATATATAGGGGCATCCTTGTTTTCACTTGGCTATCATCCATCCCTCCTCTCAGCCCCCAAACACATACTTTCTGGTAATAGTATCTCTATTTCTCCTAAAGAAATTCCCAACCTCCTATTCACAGTTTATAAGGTTTAGGTAAGACTGAGTCTCTCCACTCTATACTAGAAGGTAACAGGGACAAGAACGTGACCCAAACCTGGACAATCATCATATTCCATCCTCCAGACATGGCAGCTACTTTACGAATAGGTGTGTGACCCATATTGGTCCAAAACTACTCCATACAATGACTTCAGATGGAACAACGGAGAGAGATGAGCTCTTTTTTAAGTTGAAGCTCTGAAGTCTGCCTGGAAAGGGCCGCCCAGACAGTAAAGCAAGTGCAAAGGAAAAGACAGCTAAACTTTGAAGAGCATGAAACCAAGCTGGGGGACAATACTTGGCACTCTGGGTCCAGCAGTCATTGAAACTACATCTATTCCTAGGCCATCTTTGTTACCTAACCCAGGAAGACTGACTGCATTAATGGCCCCAATTCTTTTTTGTTTGTTTTTTCTTGTTTGGCTGGTTGGTTTTTGGTCCCAATTCTTTTTTAAAAAAGAATTATTTAATTTTATTTATTCATTCATTTATTTCAATTTGACCAGGGAGAGAGAAAGAGAAAGAGAGAGAAAGTGAGAAAGCAAGCCACCAGGTCGGGGACCCAAACTGTGGTCAGCCATGTGGAAGTGTCCAGCGCCTTAACCACCATGCCACCTGCTGGTCCCCTTTTAGTCCCAATTCTTACCCCTTCTTTTATCTATGTTCTTGGCAATGACCTCCCGATCTGACTGTAGGCTCAGTCATGGGCTTGCTCTGGCTCATAAGCCAATAAATACAAAGTAAGCAGAGGCCTGAAGCAGCAATTGTGTGTTTACTATCTTGCTCACATCCTCTACTGTAACAATTAGAACATGCCCAATCTAGCCCGATGGGAGATGAGAAACAAAATAGAACCAAGTTGTCCCAGACAACAACTAACCAACCCCAAGCTGTGTAAGTCCAGCCAAGATCAGCAGAGCTCCTAGCCAACCAGCAGCTGCCACAGACGCACGAGCAAGCTCAGCTTAGATCAGCCAAACACCACACACTCGTGGACTACATAATGCTCCTAGTGTATCGCTGATGCTTTGTGCTTGGTTGTTTTGCAGTATTACTGGGGCAATGGATGACCAATACATTTGCCCATACAATTTCTTTGTGCCACATTCCATTCTAGTTGGGGGCTTCCTGTCACTTGTACCCTAAAAAGTCCTCACATACAGTACGAACAAATATTTTCCATAAAGGTTTCTCCTTCCTCTCCAGAGGCCTTTTTCTAACTAAGCAACTTCATTTCAAATGTTTATATTGCTTGGACTGGCCCCATGACCCAGTGGTTATGGAAGCCAAATCCCACATGGCTGACCCCACAGTTTGAGTCCCAGATTCAGTGTCTTGAGGAACACACCAGGCGCATGAGCTGGTGTGCCCCAAATCCTGACAGGATGGAGAAATAGAGAAGAGATTGTGGAGTGACCATGTCCCCTGGAGGGATGCTTTTCCCTCTTCTCCCTCTCTCTCTGGTGAGTGTGTGTGCTCTCTGGCAAAACTGAAAAAGGAAAGGTTGATCTGAGCTTAATTTTACTCTTTTGGAAATATGCAAAAATGATTTTTGTATCTAAGATTATTGCAGGAATAATTTGTTTTGTAAAAGGGGCAATCAACGGTTCCAGCAGTAAGAATTCAGTCACATAAATGATGAGAAAGACAGACAAACAGTGCAACGGTGTGATGGCTGCATGAATATTTAATAAGATGAAAAGATGTTCATGACACACTGGCAGTGAAAGGAAAAGCAAACTACTAAACGTTTTTGTGATTTACTCTCACTTTCAAAAAATACATACACATACCATCTTTAGCAGAAGACAGGAATGACACACATTAAAATGCTACCAGTGGTAGGATTCCAACAGGTTTTCATTCTCTTCCTTTTGTCTATTTGCACCCTCTAAATTTTTTATAATAAAAATATGTACTTTTGGCATGAGGATTTTTTATTCTTTTTTTGGAGAGGTTTTTTTCTTATTGGGCGCGTGCACCAGAAAGACAGAGAGATAGAAAGTGAGAAATCACCCCCCTAGAGAGGATGGCCATGCCGCAATCCCTTCTCCTCCATTCTCCTCTCAGGATCTTGGGCACACACGCACATGCGCCCAGCGTGAGATTAAGCCGCCAGGTCCGGGATTCGAACCGCGGTTGACTACATGGGAGTCCAGTGACATAGCCATTACGCTAACTGCTGGTACCCTGTAATGAGGATATTTTAGATGACTTTTTTCTGTCTATAGTTCTAGCAGTTAAATTAATTTATGTATGCTGTGCTTAGAATCTGGGTATCTAGGTCCTAACTGGGTCACCCTCTTTAGAGTTATCTTCCTAGAAGAAGTGATTAAATCTGCTGTAACTTGGGCTCCACTGTCTCCTCCCTTGTGTCTAGAGACAGATACTTCTGAGGTTTCTGGGTAAGTCTGAGAGCCCCATCTCAAACACTGTCAGATTTACACCCACTCAGGGGCCAGGTGATGGCAGAGCAGTAAAGCAGCTGGACCCACATGAGAAAGGCCTTGGGTTCACGTCCTGAGATCTCCCTGACCAGGCGTGTGTATACCCCACCATCCAGGCCAAATCAGACCAGAGACGGGTCACAGCATGAAGACCCTGTTGGGAGTGCCAGTCTCTCTATTTCTACTTCTGTTTCTTTCTTTTTCGTGGAAGAAGTAAATCATTAAACTTAAAAAAAAAAAAAAATAGGACCAGCCCCATAGTACAACAATTAAGCACTGTACAGAAGGAGTCAGATTGTACCTGGTCAGTCAAGGCTCACGTCCTAGCTCCTGTGACAACACGCCTGACAGGATAGAGAAATGGAGGGAAAGAAGTTGGGGTGAGACCAGGCCCCACTGGGGAGTGTTCTTTTTCTCTATCTCCCTCTCTTCCTCCCCCTTTCTCTTTCGTGCATGCACACACTCCTTCTGGCATTTAAAAAAAAAAAATTATACCCACACAGATTTAATCTTCAGTGATTTTTACCAGCCCAGCTGGCCAAGGTTTTAGATACTGCAACAAACAAACAAACAAACAAAAAGAATCCTGTTCCTTTTGGAAATACACACACATATACAAGGACACAAACATAACATATACCACGAATAGATTTTTAAAATAATGTTTCCTTATTTTAAAAAAGCAACATACGGGGGGCAGCAGGTGGTGTGGTGGTTAAGGTGCTGGACTCCCACATGGCTGACCATGGTTTGAGCCCTGGACCTGGTGGCTTGAAAATCACACCAGGTGCACGTATATGTGTGTGTATCCAAAGTCCCAAGAGGAGACCAGAGGAGAAGGGATCGCAGTGCGGCCATAACCCCTGGGAGGGGGAGGGGGATATCTCTGACTCTGGAGAGCTTACTCACTATATAACCAAAAAACCTTATAAAGGGGTGGAGTGGGGACAATATACATAACCCACCCACAGTAGCTCACAACGCTAATACATGGTGTAACACAGGCTAGGACCATAGGGGAGGGCTGGATTCGATTCCCAGTCCAACCACAGTGTCCCAGGAAGCTGAGACAAGGGGGTCGTAAGCTCAAGAAGCCTGACAGCAAGACCCTATCTGAAAAAAGATTGGGCACAGTGTTAAAGGACAAAAAAAAAAATAAAATAACCAGCAATATACGTTGGCACTCAGCCACAGTGTCCCTGGGCTCTCCTTTGCTGAGTTTGGTATCGAATGTATGCTAGTGTCATAGAATGGACTGTGGGACTAACTTTTCCCATGTTCTAGAACAGCATAATACATAATTCTTCCCTATTCCTCAAATATTTGGCAGAACACATCCATCTTTTCATTTTTCACAGTTTACTGATATATTTTTGGTTTACCACCTATTTTGTATCAATCATCATTAAAATGTCTCTTCGGAAACAGTCTGCCCCATCTAGATTTCTCCGTTTTATTGGTATTGCTCTGTATACCTTTCCATCGAAATTTTAAAAATCACCTCCAGTGGTGTTCCCATTTCATTCCTAATGATTGTCATTTTCATTGTTGTTTCTCTTCACGACAAATGTTTGCCTATTTCCTTAATGTTTCAGTGACGCAGCTTTTGGTTTTATTGAGACACTTTACTACATGCTGTTTCCCATTTCACGGATACTCCTTCATCTGTAGTGGTCTTTTCTACTTCCTGTGGTTATGTTTTGCTTTTTTGCATGGACTATTCACTTATCGTCAATCACATCTTCTAGTGAATGCATATAAGATGATACACTTAGCTGTATATCTCAGGACTGTATGTATAAAACTCCTATTGCCATGTGCATGCTATTTTTCTTTTAAATGTTTTTCTATCTCAGGAATTACTCAAAAGGATATATTTAAATGGCAAGGTGAACAGAATTTTTTTTTAAGAATTATGTTATTTAACTTTATCTACTCATTTATTTATTTTAATTTGACAAGAGAGGGGCAGAGTGAGAAAGAGAGAGAGAAAGTGAGAAAGCAAGCCACCAGGTCCAGGATTCAAACTGCGATCAGCCATGTGGGAGTTCAGTGCCCTTAACCATCATGCCACCTGCCAGCCCAAAGTGGACAGAAATTTTGAGGTAAAACATTGTGGTTCAAATTTGGTGTCACTGGGATCACAGAATATGACAGATGCGTTTTCTAATTTTCAATGTTTGTCAAGACTTTCTAATAGGCCAATAGTTTTCTTAATTGTTAAAAACAACTAATACATAGGGGCCAGCAGGTGGCGTGGTGGTTAAGGTGCTGGACACTCCCACATAGCTGACTACAGTTGAAATCCCAGATGTGGTGACTTGTTTTCTCACTTTCTCTCCCTCTGTGTGTGTGTGTGTGTGTGCGCGCGTGCACAATCATGCGCACATGCATGTGTGTTTCTCTCTGATCAAATTAAAATAAATGAATGAATAAAATTAAAATAATTTTTAAAAAAATAACTAATACATTATTATAAAAATTTGGAAAATACAGATATGCAGAAAGGAGAACATGAAAATACTTTCAACCCTTCACTCATAGAAAACCTCTTTTAACAAGTGAATGTTGCTGCTTCTAATTTAAGTGTGCATAATTTTAGACAAAAATCAATATTGGGGACCAGCAGTTAGCATAATGGCTATGTCGCTGGACTCCCATGTAGTCGACGGCAGTTCGCGTCCCAGACCCAGTGGCTTGAAAGGCACGCCGGGCACGTGTGCGTGCTTGCCCAAGATCCCAAGCGGAGAATGGAGGAGAAGGGATTGCGGCGTGGCCATCCCCCCTGGGGGGAGTGATTTCTCACTTTCTGTCTCTATGTCTCTCTCTGTCTGTCTGGCGAGCACACGCGCCCTATAGCGAAAACCTCTCCCCCCAAAATAAAATCAATATTGTATTATTTTTTGTTGAACTGACAGAGGGGTATGCACTTGCCAGAGAGAGACAGAGAGAAGGAGAACTCACCCCCCCAAAGAGGTGTGATCACATTGCAATCCCTTTTCTTCCATTTCTTCACCTTGTCAGGATCTGGGAACCCGTGCACATGCATCGGGCACGTTTTTCAAGTTGCAAGGGTCAAGATTCAAACTGCAGTCAGCCATGTGGGATCCAGCTCCCTTAACAACTAGGCTATGGGACTGGCCCTAGTATTATATTCTATATACAGTCTTTACTCTTGTTTATCTCAATGCTTTATTCTCAAGATCATTTTCTTTTTCCACTTAACATAAACACCATAAAATATTTTATAAAAACATGGTTTTAAATGACCACCAGGAGTCTCCAAAGATGACCAGCAAAATTCCTCTCTTTCCTTTACACATGTCTCTTTCCTTCCATCAAGAACTTTATTCTGGGAACCAGCAGTTAGCGTAATGGCTATGTCGCTGGACTCCCACGTAGTCGACCGCGGTTCGTGTCCCGGACCCGGTGGCTTAAAACTCACGCCGGGCGCGTGTACATGGGTGCCCAAGATCCCGAGAGGAGAATGGAGGAGAAGGGATTGCGGCGTGGCCATCCCCCTTGGGGGGTGATTTCTCGCTTTCTGTCTCTATGTCTCTCTCTGTCTGTCTGGCGAGCGCACGCGCCCTACAGTGAAAATCTCTCCCCCACCCCCCCCCAAAAAAAAGAACTTTATTCTATTTCACCTTAAATCTGAACTGGCTCTTTGTGACCTGCTTAGACCAACAAATGCAGTGAAGTGACACTGTTCCAGCTCTGAGCCTCACTCTAACAAGGCCTGGAAGTTTCTGTTTTTACTCCTTTAAGGCCCAGCTGCCATGATGTAAGGAAGTCCAAGCTATCCTGCTGGAAGGAGAAGCCACACAGCCAGGTCCTGGAAGATGACACACCACAGGGAAAAGCAGGCCACATGCAGGAGAAACCAAGGACCCCAGACATCCCGAAATTGCGCATGTAATTTAACTTCTCCCAAATAATTCTGTCAACAAAACCATTATCAGAATGCCTGAAATATTTTACTGGACATTTGTATCTATTGATGCAATAAGCCTTTTTTGAACAACAGTTTTATTTCTGGTGTTAAATGCTAGGGATAAAGCAGTGATTGAGATAGTTATGGTTTCTGCCTATGAGAAAGTTACTTTCTAAAATAAACTTTCTATTACAGAGCTTTCTTCATCTCAAATCTAACCGAATTCGAGGGGAAGATGGTTACAGAACTAGGAACTACTTTAAAGGCACATGAAACTGACCCAAAAGAATCAGAATTGACCTTTAACAGGGAAATGCAGGAAATGAAAATGACTGGTTGGAGTTTGGGCCCTAGTAAGCTAAAACATCAATATAAACCAGTATTTATTTTTCATACCTCAATAAAGAAGCCAGAATGCCGGGGCCAGCAGGTGGCATGGTGATTAAGGCGCTGGACTCCCATATGACCGACTATGAGTCAAGTTCCAAACCCAGTGACTTGAACTCACACCAAGCACATGTGCGGCCAAAATCCCAAGAAGAGAATGGAGGAGAAGGGACTGCAGCATGACTGTCCCCCTGCAGAGGGTGATTTCTCATTTTCCCTCTCTTCGTCTGTCTCTCTCCAACGAGCACACAGGCACTATGGCAGAAACCTAAAACAAAAAGCCAGAATGCCAAAAGGAACATGAGTCAGCCACCAGCAGTCTGTATGATGAAGCTGGAGGAACAGCTGACTGCTGCACCACCAAGATAACACCAGACAAGAGATGTTGTATACAGTCCCACAGAACATAGCAAAGCAAAGGACACCCAATGTAACAGGGAAGGGCCGGCTCCACGGCACAGCAGTAATGCACTGCTCTGGAGATGCTGGATCCACGTGGCAACTACAGTTCAAACCCCTGGCCCAATCAGCCTGAAACACACAGGGTCTGTGTGAGAGTGTCCAAGATCCAATGGTCTAGAGGGCTGGCGGAAGAGACTCGCAGCCTGCCCAGACCATGTGGAGGGTGCTCATCTTTCTCTCCCTTTCACTGTCATGTACATGCACACTTTCTATCACGAATAAAGGGAAAAATGTTTTTAATGTCACAGAATGATTTTTTCACCACTATACATCTGCTTTGTTACAATAAATATTATTATAATTAGTGACTGGTCCCATATCTTGTTAGCTAAAGGGACGCTAAATCCCACATGACCGAACATGGTTCAAATCATGGCCCCTGCAGCTTGAAAACCATGCCAGCCAGGAGTGTGTACATGCACGTCCAAAATCATGGCAGGATGGACACATGGAGGAGAAGGGATTGTGGCATGACCATGCCTCATCTGTCTCTCCCTCTCTCTTGTCTCTGTGTCTGTCTCTCTCTGGTGAGTGTGTGCCCTACCTGGCAACCAAAAAACTAAAATAAAATAAATTTTAATTAGCAACCTAGGCTTAACATTAGTTGAGAATAAGTTTCTTCCACCAAGTTTATAAAAAACAGGGGTGGTGGGACCAGCAGGTGGTGTGGTGGTTAAGGTGCTGGACACTCCCACATGGCAGACCGGGGTTCCAGTCCGGAATCTGGTGGCTTGCTTTCTCACTTCCTCTCTGTCTCACTCTCACCCTCTGTCTCTCTCTGGTCAAATTAAAAAATAAATGAATGAATAAGTAAAAAATAAAATAAATAATTATACAATAAAAAAAAAGGGGGGTGGTTTCCCAGGACCATTTCACCCTTAAAGCCGCAGCGTATAGAGTGATGTCAATTCATGGAAGAGCTAAAGACTTGGTTGACAAGGTAGGCCAAAGGCAGACACCCATGGCTTTCGCGTCCCCCTAAACCTCACGATTTCTATTTGTTCTTCTGAGTCACTCACACCCCCCACTCCCCGCCCAGCTGTGTTTAAGTTCCCTGATATATTTTAAGGTACTTGTTTTGACACTCAGGCACTTTTTTTTCCTGGTTGTCTCCTAATTTCTTGTCTACCCTGACTTTTTTTTTTTTTTTTTTTCAGTTCTGTAAAATGAATCTCTGAGAGAGAACAAAAAGATCAACTTTATTCAGCAATCAATAATGCAGTAATGTCTTCTATTTCCCATTACTGATGACAAGAAAACCATTTTGAAGCATTTCCACCCACCTATAAATATGTTATAGGAAATAAGATAGCAAGTGAAATCTTGTTTTAAATACTATTACAGGGGAAACCAGCAGATGGCAGAATGGTTATGTCACTGGACTCCTACTTAGTCAACCACGGCTGGAGTCCAGGACCCAGTGGCTTAAAACTCATTCCAGGCTTGACTAAGAACAAACAAACAAACGAAAAAAGCAACAACCCTCACACTGGGCATATTTGCATGCATGCCCAAGATCCCAAGAGGAGAATGGAGAAGGGATTATGGCATGGCCATCTCCCCAGGGGGTGATTTCTCACTTTCTCTCTATCTCTGTCTCCTGTGAACTCACATGCCCAATAGCAAAAATATCTCTTAATAAGTAAATAAATAAACAAAATAAATACTATTATGAAGCAAGATGGATTTACTCATTGGAGTTTCTTATAAAAAATCTTTAAAATACCTATCATTCTTATTTATGTGTGATGTGCAATTGTAAGTATAAATTATTAATTAGATTAAACTGTGCATAGAAACAGATAAATGTTGCTGACATCAAAGAAATTATGACACCAAATAAGTTAGTTGCGGGACCAGCAAATGACATAATGGTTACGCTGCTGGACTCCCATGTAACTGACGGTGGTTCAAGTTCTGGCTTAAAACTCAAGCCGGGTGCATGTGAGTGTGTGCCCAAAATCCTAAGAGGAGGGGGTGGAGGAGAAGGGATTGCGGTGGGGCCATTCCCCTGAGGGGGGGGTGATTTCTTGCTTTCTGTCTCTCTGTCTGTTTCTATCTCTCTGGCCTATAGCAAAAGATCTCTCAAAAAAAAAAAAAGAAAAGAAAAGAAGTACTTGCACAATACCTGTCACTTTAAAAGCACCTCGTGAATAAAATTTCAAGTCCAAGGGTTCTGTTTAAAGTTTAAAAAAAAAAAAAACTTGTAAGAATGCTTTCTCTAATTGCATATGGATTCATAAATAAAATATACACTTATCCACTCAGACTCTTAAAAGGTTTAAGGACTCTTGAATTGTAAGCTCAGAGGCAGAAGAAGGAGGGGTGGTGGGGGAGACTGAACAGAGTCTTGATTCCCGTCTACCTCAAGTGCCTCAGACTACCACGGTCTAGAATGGTCTATTTTAAGACAAAAGCACTTCCTGCTATCTGCTCTAAATTAGGTTAAGTTTATTTCCACAGATCTCAGCCTCAGCCCATCACCTGAGTCCTGCTGACAGACCGTGTGAGCTGAGATCATCAGTATCTCCTAAGATTTAGTCAACTGAAAATAGCTTTTCTTTTTTTTTTCCTTTTCTGATCAGCATCTCTAACTTTTTAAAAATTCTATGTCATGGACCACATTTACTCCAAGAACCTTCCTAGAGGAAGACATGGTGCAGAACAGATCCCAAGCAAGAAGTGGCTGCCCCGGAGCCACAGGTCACCCGCAGGTGTGTTGTGTACCACTGGCACACCGTTATTTAGAAATCTGATCTGGTTACTGACACAGAGATACAGACACTTCACGTTAACATCCAAATGTGGGCTTCTCCAGAAAAAAATCGGATAATGTTGGACCCAGTTGCCTACATGGCCATGACTTGTTAGAGCCAATGAGTGACGACCCCTTCAAGAGGGGGTATGAACCCTCCAGCTTGCCGTAGCCCCATCCACTGCCTCTTAGCTTGTCTGACTCCCCTTTTTCATGCTTGTTCCTGCAGGTGTTTACATCTTTGACTACTTGTACCTACATAAAAAAAATCTTAAATAAGGATTCATTCTCCTTCAAGACCCAACTCAAGTTCAGTTCAAAGTCCTGTCCATTCTACCTCCAGAATCTCTCTTGAATGTGTTCCCTTGTTTCCACATTTACAATCACCGCCCTCTTGCACCAACACGTCTCTTGCTTAAGCTATCCTACCTAAGGTACTTCTCCTTTTCTATCACCTACTCTGTTTCTTAAAACCCTTTGAAGCTTTCCAGTGCTCTGTGGACATGGCCAAAATCCTTCCCATGGCCTGAGGTACTGCAGAATCTAGCTACTGCCAGCTAGCCTCTCCCGCCCTCCCTCACTGCCCTCTCCTTCAGTGACTCTGACCCAGTCTTCTGCTGTTCACATCCGTCAAGTCCCTTCCTGTCTTGGCTTTCATGTGTGCTGTTCTCGTTGCAGGACTAATTCCTATTTAGCAATTAGATCACGGCAGCTGATAATATACCTCCACAAGATCTATTCCATCCAAAGCAGGTCTCTTGTTATATTCCCTCAAAGCATAATGCTGTTTACTATGGTATGAAAAGCATGGACTAGTGGGGAAGAATGGCTTGCTTCTTTTTACTAATAGAAATTGACTTTATTGAGACCAGCGGTTGGCGTAATGGCTATGTCGCTGGACTCCTATGTAGTCAACCACGGTTCGAGTCCTAAACCTGGTGGCTTAAACTCACACCGGGTGCATGTGCGTGCATGCCCAAGATCCTGAGAGGAGAAGGGAAGAGAAGGGATTGCAGTGTGGCCATCCCCCCGGGGGGTGATTTCTCGCTTTCTGTCTCTCTGTCTCTGTCTTTCTGGTGAGCACACACGTCCTATAGCAAAAATCTCTCCAGAAAAAAAGAAAAATTAACCTAAAAAAGAAATTGACTCTGGAAACCCTGCCATGCTGTCTGGAGCCTGTGAAGTAGGCCGTGATGCTGTGTACCATGCTATAACTCATAAAAAGTCCATGTGTTCTAGAGAGTTCCCCACAAGCAGACACTAAGACAGGACTGGTGAAGGGGCTCATTTAGGAAGTAGTCCCCAGATGTACTGACAGGACAATCTGGCACTAAAACCAGGAAGTGAAGGAAGTCAATATAGGGTACATTTTCAAGGAGGTTTCTGCTATGGACAACAGGGCTCAGTCCTACAGAAGGAGTTTGAGAAGAACCTACCTTGTAACTATACTGCTGAAAGGCAAAGGAACTCATCATTGGTTGATGGCTGTTCTCCTGGCCCTTCCAGTCTGCACTGCAAAAAGGCCAAGAGAAAGCCATGTTGTTCTCATACAGGCCCTGAGTGCTGAGAAGGTGTGGACAGGGCACTGAGGGCATCTACTACCCACACGTGCCACATCGCTGTCTCAGCACGACCTTTCTTTGCAGGACTACACTGTGAGGACCACAGAGGGATGTGCAGAACCTTGTGACCAGAAGACCAACCTCAACAGCGACACCTTGTGGTAGCAATGTGCGCTCATGTCGTGGATTGGCTGGATAACCCATTTCCAGGTCCAGTGTGGGATTTGTATCCATATCGCCCTTACTTCGGGACAACAGAAGCCCAGGAGTTGGGGGTAGAGGAAACCATGACAAGTGAGGAAGGTCGGGAGTGGGGGCTGCTAATGAAGAGAGCCAGGATTTCTAGCTAAGCTGGCACTGGGATACAGCATTTTGGGTTTAATGGAGATAAATGATACTCGGAGCAAGGGTTTGGTTTGGTTTTCTCTTATAATATATTTGTTCTTATCTTATTCATTTTTATAAACTTTTTTGCTAAGGTATAACATACATATGATCAAGAGAAATCTTAATTGTACAGAATGATCAATTCTTTTTTTAAAGACTTATTTTATTTAACTTCATTTATTTATTTATATTTTTTCATTTGACCAGAGAGGGTCAGAGAGAGAGAGAGAGAAAGAAAGCAAGCTGCCAGGTCCAGGACTCAACCGTAGTTGGCCACGTGGGAGTCCAGTGCCCTTAACCGCCATGCCACCTGCCGGACACCTGCCAGTCCCGAGAATGATCAGTTCTTATAAACACACCTTTACCACTACCCCATCAGCAACATCATTAGCAACCCAACAGTCTTTCTCACATTTAATAACCCACATAAGACCAAAATCATTCCACACATCATAATTCTGTATTAATTTCTGTCACTGCTTGTTGGGGTTTCTCTTCCCTACTGAAGTAAACTCTTACCCTGCACCCCAGGTTTTAACACTCATTCTAACATTTGTGGGGCACATTACAAGAGTACAAATGGAGGCCCATGTACCATATGTCTATACATTTTTTAAACGTCTGTGTGTGCATGTGTGTGGTAAAATGTTTGTGTGTGAGAGAGAGAAAAAGAAAAGCGCTCCCCAAAGGGGTCTGGTCATGACATGATGCTCTTTCCCCAACCCTCCAGTTTCTCCGGAGCTTGGATACCCACGTGTACCAAGCTTGTTTCAAGCTAATGAGACCAGGGATCTTGAGCCAGAGAAGGCCATGTGGCTTCCAGTGGCCACTGACTGTGCCACCAGGCAAGACCTGTCCATAAATTTAAAAGTTTAAATCAAGCTAACAAACTAGTAAAGAAAACACACTGTCCTTCTACCTTGACAAATACAAAGATGGGGAAGGAGAGGTTTGATTTTGAACTCTGAATTCTAAGACTTTTCAGAGTTCTAGCCAAAATGTTGTAGTAAGAGGAAGGCCTGTCCTCAGCCAACTCCCTTCTCTCCCAGCCCTGGCTCAACCACCCCCCGAGAGGCTTCACACATTTAAACTCCACAGCTTGCATGCTAGGTCAGCCCAGCTATACCAGCAGTGGACAACTTTTTTCTGCAAAAGACCAAAGAATAAGTATTTTAGGTTTTGTGGGCCATTCAGTCTTGTTAGAACTACTCAACTCAGCCATTTCAACAAGAAAGCAGCCCTGGATCGTTTGTAACTGAACAGTATGGCTGTGTTCCAATAAAACTTTATAAAAAGCAGAGGGTAGTTGGATTTAGCCCATGAGCAGTAGTTTGCTAATGCCTGGTTTAGAACCTCATAAATACGTGCCTCTTAGCTACCCAAGGCCCAGAGGCATGCCCACTGGAGCAAGCTTTGCCCTCAGGACATCAGACCTGGCAAATAATCTCAAAGGATCCAGAAGACAAGCAAGGCCGTTTAGGCAGGGATGTCTCAGGCCTATGGGTACCGAGAGTAGATCTGGAACACTGGGCACAGGTTCCAGGTGAGCACGAGCACCCGCACCCAGCCCTGCAGACGCTTGCCCCAGGGGAAGGTGCTGTCAGAAGGTGGCCCTTTGAGGTGAGGCCCTGTGCAGAGGTTCCTCTGGCCCAGGCCTAAGAGCACACAAGAGCTGCACAAAATAATTTTTGAATCGTTGAAGAATTGAAGCTGGTGCTTTAATATCATGACATTTTCATCATACCATTGAAATCACTTCCATGACAGTTATGGAACAATTTATAATTGCAGCCAGAAGGGAGAAACATAGTATTTTATAAAAAGAAAAGAGAGAGGGGGCACTTCAGACAGTGGCGCGGTGGTAACACTCTGTGAGGCTGACCCACAGGGAAGGTTTGGGGCTCACATCCAAATACGTCTCTGAACACGCCAGGCAGGCATGTGCAGTCCCTTCTCCTCCATTCTCCTCCTAGCATTTTGGGCATGTACACACATACACTCAGCATGTCTCTCAAGTTTCCAGTTCTAAGATTTGAACCATGCAGTCAGTTATATGGGATCCAGCTGCCTAAACCATCATGCCACCAGCTGGCCCCAGAGTGGTTTTAGACTTGAAAATTATTTTAAAATTCTCAGTCCATTAGGCTTAGCATCGTCAGACACAATAAAACTTTATAAAAAGCAGAGGGTAGTTGGATTTAGCCCATGAGCAGTAGTTTGCTAATGCCTGGTTTAGAACCTCATAAATACGTGCCTCTTAGCTACCCAAGGCCCAGAGGCATGCCCACTGGAGCAAGCTTTGCCCTCAGGACATCAGACCTGGCAAATAATCTCAAAGGATCCAGAAGACAAGCAAGGCCGTTTAGGCAGGGATGTCTCAGGCCTATGGGTACCGAGAGTAGATCTGGAACACTGGGCACAGGTTCCAGGTGAGCACGAGCACCCGCACCCAGCCCTGCAGACGCTTGCCCCAGGGGAAGGTGCTGTCAGAAGGTGGCCCTTTGAGGTGAGGCCCTGTGCAGAGGTTCCTCTGGCCCAGGCCTAAGAGCACACAAGAGCTGCACAAAATAATTTTTGAATCGTTGAAGAATTGAAGCTGGTGCTTTAATATCATGACATTTTCATCATACCATTGAAATCACTTCCATGACAGTTATGGAACAATTTATAATTGCAGCCAGAAGGGAGAAACATAGTATTTTATAAAAAGAAAAGAGAGAGGGGGCACTTCAGACAGTGGCGCGGTGGTAACACTCTGTGAGGCTGACCCACAGGGAAGGTTTGGGGCTCACATCCAAATACGTCTCTGAACACGCCAGGCAGGCATGTGCAGTCCCTTCTCCTCCATTCTCCTCCTAGCATTTTGGGCATGTACACACATACACTCAGCATGTCTCTCAAGTTTCCAGTTCTAAGATTTGAACCATGCAGTCAGTTATATGGGATCCAGCTGCCTAAACCATCATGCCACCAGCTGGCCCCAGAGTGGTTTTAGACTTGAAAATTATTTTAAAATTCTCAATCATTAGGCTTAGCATCGTCAGACACTCCTGAGTCCAACCCAGCTTACTATTCAACAATGCTCAAGGCATCAACCATTTTTTAAAACTAGAAAGCAAAGTGGATGCTCCCCCCGTGATCTGCAGGCTGTAATATTTTACTTCTGTAGGTACTGAAAACCCCAATGATAAACTATTTCTTTTTTAAATGCCACAATATGTGAATTGGGGGAGGAAAAAAAGAAGAAGCCCAGCTTGACATAGCAGAGATTTTCAAGAATGCTTTCCCCTCATTCTTCTAGAAGCCCTATGGAAGTTAAACACACCCATCCGCACGTCACTACTCTCTCCTTTAGTCCCCAAACACATTTTATAATTACTGTTTTCCATGTGCAGATTTTAGCATGATTACATGTTCAGCTGCCTTGGCTCATATTTTACAGCAAGGTGCTGGAGTAAAGAGGCTTGCTATATTCCATACTACTAGTTAGTAAGGGCTCTGTATACCCAAATATTAGTTACATGCTCGCCATTAACTTTCAAAGCCTATCAATTTATTTCATAGTATTAAATTTAAAGTTAAAAAAAAAGAGACCTAAAAAATGTTGTTAAAAGATAGACTAGTATGGCGTACAGTGCTAAATCTACAGGTTAAAAATATTACAAAATGACAAGGCCGGCAGGTGGTTAAAGGTACTGGGCTCTCACATGGCTGACCGTAGCTTAAGTCCTGGACCTAGAGGCTTGCTTTCTCACTTTCTCTCTCTAGTCAAATTAAATAATAATAATAAGTAAAGTTAAATAAAATAATAATTCCTAATATATACATATATATGGGCATGTACACACATACACTCAGCATGTCTCTCAAGTTTCCAGTTCTAAGATTTGAACCATGCAGTCAGTTATATGGGATCCAGCTGCCTAAACCATCATGCCACCAGCTGGCCCCAGAGTGGTTTTAGACTTGAAAATTATTTTAAAATTCTCAATCATTAGGCTTAGCATCGTCAGACACTCCTGAGTCCAACCCAGCTTACTATTCAACAATGCTCAAGGCATCAACCATTTTTTAAAACTAGAAAGCAAAGTGGATGCTCCCCCCGTGATCTGCAGGCTGTAATATTTTACTTCTGTAGGTACTGAAAACCCCAATGATAAACTATTTCTTTTTTAAATGCCACAATATGTGAATTGGGGGAGGAAAAAAAGAAGAAGCCCAGCTTGACATAGCAGAGATTTTCAAGAATGCTTTCCCCTCATTCTTCTAGAAGCCCTATGGAAGTTAAACACACCCATCCGCACGTCACTACTCTCTCCTTTAGTCCCCAAACACATTTTATAATTACTGTTTTCCATGTGCAGATTTTAGCATGATTACATGTTCAGCTGCCTTGGCTCATATTTTACAGCAAGGTGCTGGAGTAAAGAGGCTTGCTATATTCCATACTACTAGTTAGTAAGGGCTCTGTATACCCAAATATTAGTTACATGCTCGCCATTAACTTTCAAAGCCTATCAATTTATTTCATAGTATTAAATTTAAAGTTAAAAAAAAAGAGACCTAAAAAATGTTGTTAAAAGATAGACTAGTATGGCGTACAGTGCTAAATCTACAGGTTAAAAATATTACAAAATGACAAGGCCGGCAGGTGGTTAAAGGTACTGGGCTCTCACATGGCTGACCGTAGCTTAAGTCCTGGACCTAGAGGCTTGCTTTCTCACTTTCTCTCTCTAGTCAAATTAAATAATAATAATAAGTAAAGTTAAATAAAATAATAATTCCTAATATATACATATATATGTGTGTGTGTGTGTGTGTAAGTAAACTAGGGCCAGCTTAGTGATGCATCAGTAGTGTGCTGCTCAAGTGAACTTGGATCCATGTGGGAGATCATGGGTTTGGTTCCCCGGTCACCTGGTACATGCCAAGCAAACATGCCCATGGTCCTAGCTGGCTGAGCAGGATGAAGGGGGTTGTCGTACGAGACCCTGTTGAGGGTGCTTATCTTTTCTCTGTCTCTGACTCTTATGGGAGGAGGAGGAAGAAAGGAAGGAAGGATAAACAGTTAAAATAAAAAATAATTCAGAATGCTAAATGTAATTAAAATAACAGTTATAGTTAATATAATATGCTGCTCATAACAACATTATTCATTGCCTCATAAAATCTCATAAATGGAACAAATTAAGCTGGTTGCACTGAAGAGAGAAGTAACTTGGGATTTGTTTCTTTTTTTTTCTTTTTTTTTTTTTTTGTTGTTGTCATTGGAGAGAGTTTTTGTTTTTGTTTTTGTTTTGTTTTGTTTTTTTGCTACAGGGCACATGCGCTTGCCAGAAAGACAGAGAGAGACAGAAAGTGAGAAATCACCTCCCGGGGGGATGGCCACGCCGCAATCCCTTCTCCTCCTTTCTCCTCTCAGGATCTTGGGCACACATGCACACACGCCTGGCGTGAGTTTAAGCCACCAGGTCCGGGACTCAAACCGCAGTCAACTACATGGGAGTCCAGCAACATAGCCATTACACTAACTGCTGGTCCCGTCAGTTTCTTTTTTTTTAAATATCTGTGCATTTACTTGAGTCTGCTAAGGCAAAATGTCAATTGGCAAAGATTTAGCTATAGTATACTTTCAAAAAAGAATATTTGGGAATGATTGGGTCTTACACTAAAAACATCCTCAATCTGTCAACTAACAGATGTTTCAGAGAAAGTGACAGATAGGCAGAAGAATAACAATTCTACCCCCTTGCCCCTAAAAATCTAATCACAGAAGCAGTTTTCTACAGTAACATGTAAGGATTATGTCTGAATAGCTTTTTACTAGAAAATACCATACACATAATCACACACACAAGGAAAAATTGTAGTGAAGATTGGAAGCTATGGAAAAGAAGACCAGTCAATAGAAGGGGATAGAGAATGGCTTTATGTGCAGATTTCAGAGGCAAACTTTCATCTATGTATCCTGGAAAGAAGCGAAGGAATAAATATCATATCCTAACCCTAAGGTTTCTCAAAAATTTGACAAATAACCATGGAAGAGTCACAGCTGAGCCTTTAGAGAGGCACAAGTTCGGGATGTTAAGCGGTACTCAGAAACTCCTCTAAAAAGTGAAATTCCTCTAGTGAATGAGAGTCAGTATGTTAAGTCACTCGGGTGGGTCCAATTCCTTGCCCACCAATGGACAAATGTAAGCGTATGTAACATAACATGAAATAGAAAGAGAAATTGTGGAGTGTGGTTCAAATCTATCCAACAAATAACTATCTCTGAAGAAACAAACCTGTAAGGTGTTTCATGTCATGTTTGTGACAAGTCAGAGACCCAAGTACCTCCATTTAAAAGGAGATCACAGCTACTTTATTAGGGTTTGCATTAACAACGCTAATTGTTGTACAAGGCTTCCAGGTGCTGTGAACACCTGGCAAGAAATGAGGGCCTTTCAGTAAGTGCCAGGATGCAGTGTCAGATGGAGAGAGTCCTATGAAAGAAAGATAGACCATTGTAACAAAGAGGGAAAATCCAGTTTTTCACCCAGGCATCGAGTGAGGAGAGGAGGCAAAACCACAGTCACATACATTAAAGAATTTGCAAATCTCATGAGAAAGGTAGAGTTGTTTTTATTTCAGTAATCTGCAGACAAACAATGTAAGTACAGTCTTGATCATACTCATTGAGTTTGACTATCACACTGTATCCCAAGGAATCGCTGTGGATCAAAGAGAAAGGATGAGATGGCCTTGGGAATCTAAATGATGTGCTCTCACTGGGTGAAAGGTAAGGGATGTCAAGTTCCTCAGCATGAATCAAAGTTTCACAGAAATTGAATATTGAGAATATGGTGGGAGAATTGAGTCATCACCCAGCACGCAGCAGGGTAGACCAGCTGACTGCCAAAGAGCCCGCCCAGAATAATCAGCATCATATTCTAGTTACAAGCAGCAATTTAGTTAATGCAGTTAAATTAATGTTTTTAATTTGAATTAGTAACATGAAGTGTACTCAATTTCTAAACTGATTTAGATTTTATAAAGGTACAAAGCCTTAAAAGTATTAAGCCTCACCAGCTTTATGTTTATATAATTAAAAGTATCTACCATAACAATAATTTAAGTCAAACCTGGGGTTGTCTTAGAAATCATTTTTCTTTATCTTCTTTTAATTTTTGCTATATGACATGTGTGCTGAGAGAGACAGCAAAGGAAAGTAAGAAAGCACCCCCACTCTCACCCCCACCCCCATTGGGGAGGGATGGCCATGCTATAATCCCTTTTCCTCCATTCTCCTCTTCAGGATTTTGGGTACATATACACATGCATCAGATGTGTAAAGACACACCAGGTCCAGGATTCAAACTGTGTGATTGGCCACATGGGATACAGACACCCTCTTCATACTACCTGCTGTCCTAAGGGAAATTATTTTCTTTAAAAGGGATCTCATCTAAGTTTGGGAAGTGTTTGTTAAGTGATTAAGCATGTACTATTAGGTTGTCAGGCAAGTCATGATGAATTTTTCTGTTTTCCTATGCAAAAATGTGTCATGACTTTCCCGACAACCCAATAGATTTGAGTCCTTAATTTCACATTTATTCTCTGTTTAACCTTGAGTAAGCAAAGGAACCTTTGAAGCCTCTTAAATGTCTCAGTAATAATGGCCTCAGGTGTAACAATGGTTACTGCACAAAAATAAGGTGATGATTAAATCGGAAAAAGCAAGAGCACTTAGCACAGTGCCTGAGGTCTGGTACTCAGTACAACAACCCTCATCATCATCATTGACCACGGACAATTGTGTTGTTTTCGTAAATTAGACCCTTTAGTACAATATATTTCTTGCTTACAAGTAAAATAGGAATAAAAACATGAAATGTCTTGTAATGGGTCTAAAAAGATGAGCTGTTTAGGGCCTGGCCCTGTAACATAGTGGTGAAAGGAGCCAGACTGACATGGCCTATTGCAAATAGAATTCTGGCTCCAGTGGGTTGAAAAACACAAGGGTATGTGTGTATATATTATCAAAATCCTGACGGGATGGAGAAATGGAGGACAAAGGACTGTGATGTGACTATGCCATTGGAGGGATGCTCTCTATCTTTCTCTCTCTGGTGAGCATGTATACCTTCTGACTATTTAAAAAAAAAAAAAAAAAAAGAGTAAAAAACAACCAATGTGGCCATTAAGGCACTGGACTCCCACATGGCAAACCACAGTTTGAGTCCCCAACCTGGAGACTTGAAAGTCATGCCAGATGCATGTGCATAGGCACCTAAAACCCCAAGGAGAGAATGGAGGAGAAGCAATTGTGGAGGGGCCATCCCCTTGGGGGTGATTTCTCACTTTCCCTCTCACTGTCTCTCTCTGTGTCTCTATCTGGTGAGTGCACACACCCTATGGGGATAAAAAAAAAAAAAAAGGAAAAGGAAAACATTTCAAATTAGCTGGTTTAAAAGTTGCCAGAAAATATTTGCACGTGAAAGTAAATTTTTAGCCAGTATAGAACACTGCATCATTTGTTAAAAACATTCACCATTCTTCTCTAGGCACCCTAGCCCTACAGTCTCCCTCCTGTAGGCAGAGAATTCTTCCTATCCACCGACATCTGGCTTGGCCGTGTAACTTGTTTTGGTCAATGAAACATGACCAGAAACAACTTAAGGCCATATCCAATCAGAATCTCTAAGTCATCCTGTGGGCAGGACATGTTGCTTCTTCTCCAATAAAGACTCTTCAGCCTAGGTCTTAAGACAAAGACACCATGGATCAGAACCACCAGCACCCCATAAGAGAGAAATAAGCCACTGAGATTTGGGGGTCGTTTGTTACCTCAGCATTACCTAGCAACATCTGACTAATACAACCAGTTACCACAGATTAAGTGCTAAAACAAAATATTTAGCATTTAGGTTAAAACAGAGCAACATTTTCACACTAATTTACATCTCATTTCCTTCTTTCTTTTGTCACATGACCAATCTAGATCATGTCACCATTTCGTGGATAGAAAAACCTCACAGTAGGTCTCCAAACAGATGCGAACCATTTATAAATGATGTACTTTCAGACGCAGACACGTACAGCCTATTAATACCATTTTAACTGTCTCCAAATGTATTCTCTTTATCATTCCTGGGCTCTGATTTCCTTCCTGACAAATAGCTGTTCCTGATGCTTGGATATCAGATGACGGTAATTCATTAGAAAGGCTCAAAGGATCATAAATCATGCTCTGAGGTGACACAATTGTACAACTAGCACAAACTGTGAACAAGGGCATGCATCAATGGGTGTGAGCTGGAATCCATGACTCCAGTGGTCAGCACATGTACGGGTGTGTGAACTGGTACACAGCCCCATGAAGAGTCCAGCTGTGCCTGGCCCCAGCATGCCTCACCACACAAGGCCAAGAGAAAGAGGACTCGGGCACCCACTACCTGTGATCTCATTTTACAATGGTTTGTAAGTTGCAGATTTTACCACATGATGAACACTGTCTTCACCTAAGCCTTTTGCATGACAGATGGTTCAACCCTAATAGTTTTTTGAAAGTAAGAACCAAGTCTTGTTCATCCTCATATCCATCACTATCGCACTTGCAAATAAAGACAGCACAGAGTAGAGCAGCTAGAAGCCTGGGCTTTGAGGCCAAGTGTCTAAGATTCAACCCCAGTTTCTCTACTTACTTGGGTCAGGACCCATGAGCAGATGCTATGTAAGTACCCTACCAATATCCCTCTGACTTGTACATGTGAGGGTGCCCTAAAGGACACACCACTGTCCAGATCAACATCTCTGCCTGAGGCTGTCTTCTGAACCTTGGGAAGTTAGTTTTCCCTTGCAGAGGGAGAACAGAAGTGCCATGGAATTACCCACCCTCAAAAACTGCTGACAGATATTTATACACCAACGTTCACTGCAGCATTATTCATGGGAGTTAAAAAATGGAAACAGCAAATGTCTGCGGATATTGAGTGTCTAAAGAAAATGTGATGGGACCAGCAGTTAGCGTAATGGCTGTGTTGCTGAACTCCCATGTAGTCGACTGTAATTCAAGTCCTAGACCCAGTGGCTTAAACTCACGCTGGGCGCGTGTGCATGCATGACCAAGATCCCGAGAGAGGAAAATGGAGGAGAAGGGATTAGAGCGTCGCCATCCCCCCTGGGGAGTGATTTCTTGCTTTCGGTCTCTCTGTCTCTCTCTGTCTTTCCAGCGAGCACATGCCCATTATAGCAAAAAACTCTTAAAAAAAAAAAAAGTGGTACGTACACACATGGTGGAATATTATTCAGCCTTAAAAAAGAATGCAGTTCTGCTACATGCTACAACATGAATGAACCTTGAAAATATCACGCAAAGTGAAATAAACCAGATACAAAAGAGACATGAGTGGTTGTATGATACCACTTATAAGAGGTGCCTAGAATAGTCAGATTCATTGAGGCAAAATGCAGAATAAAGGTTCCTAAAATGCAAATACACCCAGCGTGATTTTTCAAGACTCTGGGTCCAGAGCTTGAACCATGGTCAACCATGTGGGAGTCCAGTACCTTAGCCACTATGCCACCTGCTGGCCCCATTATCTGCCTTTTTGATAGACAATAAACTCTCTTAATTTCAGGAAGAGATTAGAATCCCAAGAGCCAATTCTTTGCAGCCTTCTCCCTGATTAACACCTCCACTGATTTAGCATTCACCATTTAACCACAAGAGGTATTAAAATCATCTTGAATTTTGCATCCAGCTCAATCCTTTGCCTAGAAGTGACAAAATACAACATAAAGTCAGAAGCCGCTGGTATACATGAGGCATTGAGAAGTGTTCTAGCCCGTAGCCCGTAACTCCCAATCTTGAATGTTTCTGGAATATTTTTTAAGAGAGATTTTTGCTATAGGGTGCATGCACTCTCCAGAGAGACAAAGAGAGACAGAGAGACAGAAAGCAAGAAATCATCCCCCAGGGGGGATGGCCACACTGCAATCCCTTCTCCTCCATTCTCTCGGGATTTGGGGCATACATGCCCCATGTGAGTTTTAAGCCGCCGGGTCCAGGACTCGAACCATGGTCAACTATGTGGGAGTCCAGTGACTTAACCATTACACTATCTGTTGATCCTTGCTTCAGGAAATTATTAAACCACTTCCTTTCACTATGTATACTAGGAACTACCCTCAAGTACTTCCCTCTATTAGTCTAACAAAGTCAGTTTCATTCTACTCATGAACTGAAAACATTTGCAAAGATTTTATAAGATCTGCATTCTCTGTGCTCTTCTTAAAACTTACAAAATCAAGAACTTGAGAGCTTGTTTGGAGGTTCTAGCAGGGAAGTGCAGCTACTCATATACCCTTGATGGAAGAATGGTCCTCCTCTATCGGGGATGGTCATCCTCTTCGACCGAGCGTGCAGCTTCGCACATATACTCTATGGAATACTATTCAGCCATAAAAACCAACAAAACCCTGGCTTTTGACAAAAAGTAGAAGAATATGGAAGATTTACTGCTGAGTGAGGCAAGCCAGGATATGGAGGAGAGACATTGTATGTCCCCACTTAACATATACCGAATGTCTGCACTCTATGACTGAAACTGATTGACTAAAGGTTGTACAAACACAAGAGATGGGTGTGAATGTCAGATGAGGTGTGTGTGGAGGAGTGGGGCCTAAGGAAGGACATTTGGAGAACAGATACAGAGGTAGAGCATTGACGGGATGAGGAGGTGTGGTGTTATCGGTTGAAGATATTTTGATCAACGGGACTGGGGAGAAATGTTCACATATTGAAATGCTCACGTTGTAAGCTAAACAATGTGATTAAATGTATATTTAAAAAATTAATAAATTTAAAAGACAACAACAACAAAAATCAAGAACTTGGCCAGGGATGATACTAGGAGAGATTCTCAAAACCAACAGGTGGAATGCAGTCCCACTGCAGATCTTTCATCAGGAGCATCCTCGCTTAAAAAATGATCTTGAAAGTTATTAAGGTTACATTAATTACGTTGGGGGACTAGAACTGGAATGAGTGCTGCTAGCATTCCCAAGGCCATATTCCATCCTTCTATTATTCTCCAGGTTATCCTGTCCCCCTCACCCCAATTGCAAGCCCCATACTCCCACAGCACTGAAAGCAGGTAATCACTGCCATGATTGTGGAACCAAAAGAGAATAATGAGAACTCAGAGTCTCTAGTGTGTCACTCCCCTGCTGGAGTCCCCTCCTGAAGGTTAAGCTCAAGCTCCGTCTCCTCAATAGCTCACAGGATCCTCGTGTTCTGTCACTGTCACTCTTTCTGGTCTCTCTCACCCTCCTTCACTTTCAGCCAAACTAAACTGTAACCCTACAGGTCTATCTACTTTCACCTCCCCAAACACCAAATCTCCCATTCTCTTGCTCGCTCACCTTTGTTCGTTTTTGGTTTCGTTTCATTTTGTGTTTAGACAGAGTCTCTCTCTGTTGCAATCTTCCTGCCCCAGATTCCTAAATAGCTAAGACCACAGGTGGGTGTCACCGTGTCCAGCTTTTAGGGGAGACCAGGAATTGAACCTGGGCCTCCCATGTGGCTCAGCCTGCTGAATAGCAGTGTCAGCCACTGCACACTAACGCAGCTGGACCACTCCAGCTCCCCTTTGGCCCTGGGAACTTGCTGTTCCCTCAGTTACCTATACTATCAAATCCAGCTCTCCCCTTCCAGCTGACTCCATTTCAGTGACACCTTTAGTGTTACCTTCTTCAGGAAGTCATCCTTCATCTTCCATCCGTGAATCTCCTAAGTGTTTCATGACAGCATAGACACCCCTCTCCAACAAGAGCACCCACTACTACTGGCTGCTCATTATCTAGTGCACTCTATAACTCCCAAGCCCCCCAAAATCACCTGCTCTGGCTGGCACAAGCATTCTCTCATATGATGAATGTATAATATAATCTCCCCAAAATCACCTGCTCTGACTGGCACGAGCATATTCTCATATGATGAATGTATAATATAATGGCTTGATTATGTTAATAAAATCCATCATGGGGCTGGCCCTGTAGTGCAGTGGCTAAGCCTTGTACATAGAGAGCCAGATCCCAGATGGTCAACCACAGTTTTGAGTCCCAGCCCCAGTGACTTAAAAAACATTCTGGGTGCACACATGTGTGTGAATGTCCCAAACCCTGATGAAATGGAGTTAAAAAGGATTGTGGTGTGACCATACCCCATTGGGAGCTGTTCTCTCTCTCTCTCTCTCTCTCTCTCTCTCTTTTGGGAGCACACATATCCTCTGGCAACAACAAAAACAATCCATCTTGAAATCACAGTGGCCATTCTTGTTGTTTCAGATTAAAATGCTTTAAAATGACAGTTACTTAGTTGAACATCTGCATAAAGAAACGGTCCTTAAAAAATTATTATAGGTATGGAAGAGAGCCTTTGAAGAAAGCTGGACTCAATGATGGAGAAACAGAAATCCCAAATAAGGAGAAAGCTAGTGGCTTTGCCAGAAAGGGAGCTTAGGTCTCCTGACCCCAGGTCAATACCACAGCTCTGTATCGGAAAGAACCTGCTCTAAAGTTATTCTAAGCAACTATTCACGTTGTGAATTGAAGGCAGCTCATCAATGTATTCAAAGCCTGTGGATAATAAGATAGTTCTTGGTCAGCCTTAACACAGAAAGATAAAGCATTCCCCTTGCGTGCCCCTGCTAACTATTCCATGCTCACAAGCCTCACAAACGGCAGCCTCTGAAACCCAATTGCTTTGTATTCACCAGCATCAAATAGGACCTATTTTCAGAAAAATGCCGAGCTCCCAGCCCATTCACTACCCAACCTCCTGCCTCCTCCCAGGGAGAGGCTTCAGGAACAAGACGGATAAAGAGCCAAAATGGGAAACAAAGCAGGGGTAGGAGGGAACGTTACAGCTTGGAAGGGAAGAAAAACACACACATCACCAGAAGGAAAGGGGGAAAAAAAAAAACATCAAAAACCATTTCCTGAAAGAGGAACGTGAAAAAGAGTCAAGAGGCAGCTCTACTCAGATCCTACCCCTTGAACTACAGTCTCAGTTCTCAAGATGATGAAGGCCAGCTGGAGCCAGCAGAGAGGACGGCTGCCCGGCTTTCTGTCTGAGAGAAGGCACCAGAAAGCCATCTTGGTAGCCGTTTTGATGCCCCCCAACATCACTGAGAAAATAACCAAGGACCATCCATCTCAAAAAGCCACTCAACTCTCTTCCTGTAGAACAGGTTTCTCCAACCGCAATGCAGCTCCCAGGCCCCAAACCCACCTTCATTCACATTAGGCCTACAGAGGAGGAACTCCCACCCTCATCACACCCCCCTTGTTACAGAGAAATTCACCACATCAGAACTAGTTACTACACACACAACTAGATTTCATTTCTTACATGAACTCTCGTTATCTTACTATAATTAGTCACATTTTAGCAAAAATATCTTTCATAGTTTGCATAAGAATCTGTGAGTACTTTTAAAGAACAGTTCGATCACTTAATTCCCATTCACACACTTTTCACACACTTGTCTTCCGACCCACTAAGTTGCCTTGAATTAATAGTTTGCTCCTAATGCACCTGGGGTGGGGGGTAGATGCACTTTACCGCGTGCAACTCGTTCATATCCTGAAATCATAGAATGATAGCTACCTTTAGGAATGGAAAGCAGTAAGGAGAAAAAAAGAAAGAACACTACCAACAGCACCCCAACACACACACACACACAGAAGGAAGTGAGCGAAATGTAAATCCGAAGACCCATTGCAATGTATATGCTAATATCAAATCTATGAACAATTGCCACTGACCTTCGCTCTACAGATGTATCCCAGATAAATGCTTCTGACCTAGACCTCTTACCTAGTGGGACTGGAATCTCATTACTGACTTCCAGGAAAAAGTAATCACTTAATTCCTTCCTAAAAAGGCTGGCTGCCTTTTTTTTTATTTCTTCTCTTCTCCCTGCCTCCTTCTCGCTCTCTTTCTTTTTTTTTTTTTTTAATTTTATTGAGTGCCCACTAAGTGCCAGCAACTAGAGATTTCCTGGTGTCTGACCAAGATGAACTCTGCTTGGCAGAGTCAATACGAGTTCAAGAGCAGAGGAAGTGGAACGTCAAAGCAACACATCTGCAAGAGACAAGTGGCAAGGAATGCCCAAGAGATGAAACACAGAACGCAGGGCACAACCCTGCGACTCTCCCAGCGAACTGCTGGGGAAACGCGGCTGGGGCAGGAGTTGAACTGGTCCTGGAGAGAGGTTGACCAATTGCATCAGCAGTTAATCAGTGAGGCAGAGGCCTTGGGCTTCCCCAGCTGAGGCAGAGTGAGTAAAAACCACACAGAGGACTCAGCACTGGCTGTGAAAGTGAGACAGCCTCGCCGTGCCTGGTGCATTGGCATCGACACCGATGGGGCTCGGTGGTTGCTGCTGCAGTCCTGAGGCTAGGCACTGCAACTCTGCCCAGTGATCATTCCTCAGCCTTGACAGTCAGGCAGGTGTGGGCTCACATTCAAACTCTGCCACATTAACTTTGATCAAGTTCTTCTGTTCCTTCATGCATTTAACAAACATGTACTCCATCAAGCGCTCTTCTAGACATTGGGGACATAGCAAAAAGCAAAAGGTCCTGCCTTCATGGAGGTTATCAAGTGCTTTGAGCCTCAGTTTTCTTATCTATAAAACGGGGGAAATGGACCTACATGTGTAGGTAGTGTGAAATGAAACGATCGCTCTACAGCACCTCACACAGTGCCTAGATCATGAACAATGCCCTTCAGAGAATAAACTTGCCCACGACTCCAGTCGGAGTATAAGCACCAAGTAAGGGTTCACCTCTGAACCCACGGTGCCCATCACAAAATAGATGCTCAATATGGATTTCACAAATTATTAACCAAGTACTCAGTCAACAGAAGCCATTGTTATGGTAACTGAAAATCCCCTTCAAGTCATAGAGATTCTATTATCTAAAAAAGAATGAAAGGGGGGCCAACAGTTAGCGTAATGGCTACGTCGCTGGACTCCCACGTAGTCGACCGTGGTTCGCGTCCCAGACCCGGTGACTTAAAACTCACGCCGGGCGTGTGTGGGTGCGTGCCCAAGATCCCGAGAGGAGAATGGAAGAGAAGGGATTGCGGCGTGACCATCCTCCCTGGGGGGTGATTTCTCGCTTTCTGTCTCTCTGTCTCTCTCTGTCTGTCTGGCGAGTGCACGCGCCCTATAGCGAAAACCTCTCAAAAAAAAAAAAAAAAATCATGAAAGGGTATTAAAAGCTTTTTTACTTTTTCTTAATTTGTCAGAGGGCCCATGTGCACACCAGAGACAGAGAGGGAGAAAAAGGGAAACACAGGGAGACAGACAGAAAGAGAGAGAAAGCATCATAGTACAATCCCTTCTGCATTCCTTCCTCCTCTTGGGATTTGGGGCATGCATGCACATGAACCTGGCATGTTTTTCAAGCCGCCAGGCCCAAGACTGGAACCATGCAGTCAGCCATATGAAATCCAGCTGCCTTAGCCAGCAGGCCATGGACAGGTCCTTCCTCTTTTATTTTTTTAAATTTATTATTTTTTTAAATAAAAGGTACACCATAAGGGGCCAGAAGGTGGTAAGGTGAGTTCAGGCACTGGACTTCCACATGGCTGACCATGGTTTGAGTCCCACACCTGCAGCTTGAAAATCATACTAGGAGTGTGTGTGTGCGTGTGTGCCTAAAATCCCGGAAGGAGAATGGAGGAGAAGGTATTGATTGCAGTATGCCCATCTCCCCTGGGGGGTGATTTCTCACTTTCCTTCTCTCTGTCTCTCTGTCTCTCTCTCCAGCAAGTACACACACTCTATGGCAAAAACCCAAAACAAAAAAGAAAAAGAAAAGGTACACCACATGATATATCTTCACACTTTTTTTAAGAATTATTTTATTTATTTATTTATTTATTTGCTATAGGACACATGGGTTCACCAGAGAGAGACAAAGAGGAAAACTAAGAAAGCAAGCTGCCAGGTGTGGGACTCAAACCGTGGTTAGCCATGTGGGAGTCCAGCACCTTAACCACCACTCCATCTGCTGGCCCTGAGGCTTTTATTTTTTAACATTAAAAACAAGCGTTATTTGAGCATAAGTATTCCAATTCAAAGACTCTATTAGTACAGACACCTGCAGGAACAGCTGGTGGAGAAGCCTGCCTGTTGCTTCCCTAGGCAGTACGTAAGGGTGAGTTAGCCAGGCTTCCGGTTACCCAGGAGATACTCAAAAGGTAAGTTAAATAAAGTTCACAGATGTGCTCAAAGATGATGTATTAGTAAGGATAGGCTAAAAAGTGCTGCAAAAACAAATAATCCCCAAATATTCACTGCTTAAAACCACAAAGGTTGATCTCTTGGTCACATGATGTGCATAACTCAAGCTGCCAGGAACCTCTCTGCTCATTGAGCGACTCAAGGACCCAGGCAGATGGAGGCTCTATCTCAACAGACGTTTCCATGATCACCATGGTGGTCGAAGAAACACTGGACAGTCTCATCCTGGAAATCAAGAGTTCTAGCATAGAAATGATGAGCGTCATTTCGAACATAGGCCTGGGAGGACTGAAAAAGTGGGTACAGGGAACACTAACAGTCTCTACCACAAAAGATATTAAGACACAACAAAACTGTGGAATAACAAAGGGATTTGTTAAAGAGGATGCTCAAATAAAACATCTGGACATCTGTAAGGTTCACATAATCCTGGACCTGGGAGGGCATGGAGGGATCATCTTGGAGCAGTGGTCAAACACAAAAACATCTCAGACAACATAAACCTGGAATTTTCAGAGCAACTCCACTTTTTCTCTATAAATATACTGAGGATTCACATATTTATTTTTATTTACTAAACAAAAAGCTTCTTCAGTTGAAAACTACTACTATAAACCAAATCTTTTCTTTCACAGATATAAAAAGTAGAGGGGACTCACACCGGGTGTCTTGTACATGCACACCCAAAATCCCGAAGAAGAGGGAGAAATGGAGGAGAAGGATTATGGCGTGACCATCCCCCATGGGGGGGTGCTGCCTTACGTTCTCTCCCTCTATATCCCTCTCTGGTGAGTACAGGCATCCTCTGGCAACATTTTTTAAAAAGGAAGAAAGAAAGAAAATAAAGTAGCGGGAAAGGAGAGACCCAGAGACCTGATGTGACTCTACTTGGCACCCCATGAAAGTTCTGGAATGTTTAGCAGAAAACAGACAGAAGTCAGTCCACTGACAGAATCATTGTGACACTCTCCGCCCTGAATCTCCATCTCTGCTACCTTTGTGTGTGTGTGTGTGTGTGTGTGTGTGTGTGTGTGTGTGTGTGCGTGTGTGTGTGTTTGTGTGTGTGTGTGTGTGTGTGTGTGTGTGGGTGTGGAGAGATTTTTTGCTATAGGGTGCATGCACTCACCAGAGAAACAGAGAGACAGAAAGCGAGAAATCGTCCCCTCAGGGGGGCTGACCACACTGCAGTCCCTTCTCCTCCATTCTTCTCTTGGGATTTTGGGCACACATGCACATGTGCCCGGTGTGCGTTTCAAACCACTGGGTCCAGGACTCAAACTGCAGTTGACAATGTGGGAGTCCAGCAGCTTCACTGCTATGCCATCTGCTGGTCCCCAATTCTGCTACCTTTAACTGACACAATAGAGCCAGATCCAAACCAAAATCATGTCATACAAATTCATCAAAGACTCAAAAAAAAAAAAAAAAAAAAAAGGTACTAACAATGAATAGAAGGCCCCACTTTGTAGCACTAAATAATGATTCACACATCTCATTAGCAGTTCTCTGTATTACTCATTCCCTCCTTCCTGGCAAATGTGCGGCCATCACACATTAGAAGAAGTTAATACTAACCTTCAGGAGACTTTTATTTTGTTCTCAGAAGATTACAAGTTAACAGTCAACTACGATTTGTGTTCACCCAATCCCATTCTCTCCTCATGTTCCCAGCTCTGTCCTGTCCCCAGCCTATCCTCTGCCTTCATTCACACTAAAGCACCATGTGCCATGTAGGTCTCGAAGGTCTGCCAACCTCCAGCCTTTTTCAAATCATCTATCAAACTCAAACCCGTCAAACTGGAATCCAACCGACTGGGTGGTCTGCAAAGTCATGATGCATTTTTACATAGAAAAATACGTCACGACATTCCCAATGACCTAATATTTTCCGACATTCTTGCCACTTCGGTATTTATCCTCCCCCGGGGAAGGCAGGATAATGAGCTTGAAAATTAAAATGACATTGTTTTGAATTCCAACTCCTTTGCTTACTAGCTGTGTGATCTTGGGCAAGTTCTTTAACCTCTCTGGGTTTTAATGCTCTCACCTGTAAAATATGAAAGCATCAACTTCAAAGGGCTCTTGAGAAGGTGTGATTTAGTGAGGACTGTGTCTGGCTGTAAATAATAAATAGTGGCTTACAAGTAAGGAGGTGTTCTATTCTTTGCAATAAGAAATATAGTAGAAGGCAGCCTAGGCTGGTACCAAGAAATGCGTAGTTTTATCTTCATTGCTGTAGTTGGCTGCTGCTCCTTCAGGCACTGTATCTATGTTCCCAGCAGCAAGAAGCAGAAAGGGTGGGACCAGTGGGCAGTATAGCGGTTATGTCGCTGGACTCCCACATGGCTGACTGTGGTTCAAGTCCCAGACCAGGTGACGTAAAACTCATGCTGGGCATGTATGTGTGCGTGCCCAAGATCCCAGGAGGAGAATGGTAGAGAAGGGATTGTGGTGTGGCCATCCCCCTTGAGGGGGAGGGGGTGATTTCTCACTTTTGCTCTCATTGTCTCTGTCTCTCTCTCCCCAGAAAGCACATGTACCCTAAGGCAAAAATCTCTTTAAAAAAAGGGGATCAAGGGAACCAGCAGTTAGCGTAATGGCTATATCGCTGGACTCCCACGTAGTTGACCGCGGTTCGCATCCTGGACCCGGTGGCTTAAAACTCACACCGGGC
>NW_006203757.1:711247-717870 GCF_000334495.1 Tupaia belangeri chinensis
TGACCATCCCCCCTGGGGGGTGATTTCTCGCTTTCTGTCTCTATGTCTCTCTCTGTCTGTCTGGCGAGCGCACGTGCCCTACAGTGAAAATCGCGCAAAAAAAAAAAAAAAGGGGGGGATCAAATTCTATTGGGGTACACCAGCCAAGTGTGTTCTCCTCATTAGGCTTTCAGGAAAGCCCTTCACCCAACAATTTCCACTTACATCATTATCAGATCTGAATCCCATGACCGTGCTAAGCTACAAGGGGGCTGGGAACATGAACTGGGCCTATGCCCAACTCAAACAGAACTGAAGTTCTTTTAGTTAGAAAGGAGAGGATGAATACAGAGTAGCAATGTCTACACCAATATCATGTTAAATTAGATGCTTTATGGAAAGTGCTAATCATGGTGCCTAGTATGTGGGTAACTTCCCAATAAAAGTTAAGTCATAAATACTACTATCATTATAAATTGTTGCTGCTATTATTATTCACCTCTCTGTTTTCTTTTACAGAATTATTTTTATTTAATTTTATTTATTTATTTTTAATTTCATCAGAGAGAGAAAAAAATGAGAAAGCAAGCTGCCAGGTCTGGGATTCGAACTGCAATTGGCTATGTAGAAGTCCAGCACCTTAATCACCATGCCACTTGCTGACCTGTTATTCACCTTTCTTAACTTCTGGCCAAATGCAATAACTCATTATACCCATATATGCTCCTCACAGTTCTACTGTATCCACTCCTCCATCTGTATATCCAACACTGCCCCTACTTCGAAGTCCATGAAAATTCCATAACATCCTTTTAAAAGTCTTTCCTGGGACCAGCAGTTAGCGTAATGGCTATGTTGCTGGACTCCCATGTAGCTGACCATGGTTTGCGCCCCAGACCCAGTGGCTTAAAAAACTCACGCCAGGCGTGTGTGCGTGCATGCCCAAGATCCCAAGAGGAGAATGGAGGAGAAGGGATTGTGGCATGGCCATCCCCCCTGAGGGGTGATTTCTCACTTTCTGTCTCTCTGTCTCTCTCTGTCTCTCTGGCAAGCGCACGCACCCTATAGCGAAAATCTCTCCAAAAAAAAAAAAGTCTTTCCTGACACCCAGTCCTAACGATAAGATCCACAGTGGCAGAACCCACGTCTAATAAATCTCTGTGTTCACCACTGTATTAACCACTGTCTCCTGGAATGCAGTAGATTCTTATAAATAGTGCCTTAATAACTTAAATAATTGGGCCAGCCTGTGGCCTGGTAGTTACAGTGACTGAACCCCACATAGCTGACTGCATGGTGGCTTGAAAAACATACCAGATACATATGCATGTGCACCCAAAATCCTGAAAGCTGGGAGGAATGGAGGAGAAAGAACTGTGGCATGTCCATGCCCCAAGGGGGTTGTTCCTTGCTTTTCCTCTTTCTGTCTCTCTCCAGCATGTACACATACCCTTAGGCAAAACACATTTTTTTTAGAGGTTTTTGCTATAGGGCGCGTGCGCTCGCCAGAAAGACAGAGACAGAAGAGAGATAGAAAGCGAGAAATCACCCCCCCAGGGGTATGGTCATGCCGCAATCCCTTCTCCTCCATTCTCCCCTTGGGATCTTGGATACGCACACATGCACACACGCCCAACATGAGTTTAACCCGAATCGTGGTCAACTACATAGGAGTTTAGCGACATAGCCATTACACTAACTGCTGGTCCCAAAAAGACATTTTTTTAAATGTAAGTAATTTGGGATCAGTAGGTGGAGTAATGATTCTGTCACTGGACTCCCACATAGTCAACATTCAAGTCCCAGTTCAAGTCCCCATATAGTTCAAGTCCCAGACCCAGTGGCTTATAATACACCAGGCGCATGTGCATGTGTGCCCAAAATCCGAGAGGAGAATGGAGGAGAAGGGATTGTGCTGTGGTCATCCTCCCTGGGCGGGTGATTTCTCACTTTCTGTCTCTGTCTCTCCAGTGAACACATGTGCCCTATAGCAAAAATCTGTCTCTGAAAAAAAAATGTAAATAATTCATGCCTATACACATACATTTTTTTTACAATCAGGCTTCTCAAATCAAATATAGTATATTCCTGAAAAACAAAAGTTAAACACTAGGTTTATATGTCTTAAAGCTAGGGGTGGCAATGAGGGAATGAAGATTATACTCCCCAAGGACAGGAAGAAAAAGTTATGAAGTTCTCTAATTACATCAGACTTTTCACACACTGTCAGACTACGGGTTATAGTTCATTAAATATTTCCTACTCTTCTATAGGAAGGGTCTACTTTTATCCACAGATACTGGGTATTCCCAAATGACTTGCTTGTCCAAAAAAGGTTGCTAAAAGATGTGAGATTGGTTCTTGTGGTTTGTCTTAGCTCCTCACACCGTTGATCTGCCATGAAGAGCATGCCCCGTGTAGATGGCGATCCCTTTAGCCTGGACCCTAGAAGTGGAACAGAATGGAACCGAACCAACAGCCTACAGCAGAGCCACCCACAGAGCCCACTTAGGTCAACCAAATGATGGTCAGCCTGAAGACCCATGAGTTTAAAAATAAATACGTCTTGTGGTGAGTCAGGGAGTTTTGTTAAAATTGATGAACAAGCCTTTACCATCTGATATATTTTAGCATTTCTCACATCGTCATTCATTTTGCTCCCTTTTCTTCTCATAAGAAAGAACAGGTTAAAGAATCTCCACCTTTGGGGGACCAGCAGGTGGTGTGATGGTTAAGACGCTGGACACTCCCACATGGCTGACCATGGTTCAAGTACTGGACCTGGTGGCTTGCTTTCTCACTTTCTCTCTGTGTGTGTGTGTGTGTGTGTGTGTGCGCGCGCACGCGCGTGTGTGTGTGTATCTCTGGTCAAATTAAAATAAAGTGAATGAATGAATAAAAGTAAATAAATAATTCTTTAAATAAAAAAAAAAAAGAATCTCCACCTTTGGTATACTCAGTGATTTCTACCTTTGGATCAACTGTTTTAAATGTATGAGAGCTTTATTACCATTAATATCAGTGCTTTTCTGTTTTCATTTTATCTTACTTTCTTCCTACCCCTCAGGTTTTTGTCATAGGGCGTGTGCACTTATCTGACAGAGACAGAGAGACAAAGAGAGGCAAAGTGATAAATCACCCCCCAAGGGGGGATGGCCATGACATAATCCCTTCTCTCCCATTTTCCTCTTGAGATCTTGTGCACACACACACGTACCTGGCATGATTTTCAAGCCGCCAGGTCCAGGACTCAAACTATGGTCAGCCATGTGGGAGTCCAGAGCCTTAACCACCATGCCACCTGCTGGCCCCGTATCCTACTATCTTTCAAAAATAAGAAAAATCACAATATAAAATCAAGGAATAATATAAACATTGCTGAAACTGACCTATTGGCTGGGAAACAGGTCCCCAAGTGACAACCAAAATATTAACTTATCAGCAAATCAAAAAAGGCTAAAGGATGTTCTCGGAAAACAAGCAAAAATGCAAACTGTACAAGAATCAACCTAACCAAATCAAAGACTACCTATTCAGGTGAAGTTCTGGACTCCAACACCATTTACCCAACTCACTTTTCAAGATCCCTGTTTTGGTAAACCTCTCCTACTGAGTTTGATCAGTGGGAAGAGACTGATAAAGCTTAAGTCTTACAGCTTTTACAACATACTAAAACAAGAAGACCACATTATATTAACAGAATAATTTTAAATATAATCATATTTCATCACTAATGAAAGTGGACCTCTTTGGAAATGAAATAGAAAACAAAACTCTAATCTCCAAGGGGCAAAAAGAGCCACTTGAATGATGTTAAGAGCATTTATTCAACCAAGACCTGTTCAAAACTCCAAATGGAAATTGAAAGTCTCAAGAAAAATGGAAGAGTGTGGATTTTGTTTTACATTTTGATGACTTCTTTTAAGTCATAATCAAGTTTGGAACTAAACTGTCATTAGACCAAAACCAATGTACTAGAAATACGTAACACGTAACGTTACTAAATTTGCCCAGTGGCAGAAGCAACAGTCTTCAAATGGAAAGGCGAACAGGCTGGTGCAAGGACCACCAACATCACAGTAGACTCTCAACAGGATCGGCTCTCCGGGTGCTGAGAGAGCCCACACTTCAGATTGGACACATGTGGACCGCCCAACTATTGGGTCATTGGAAAAGTCATCATGCATTTTTGCATAGAAAAATACGTCATGACTTTTCTGACTACTCAATAAAATACAAATTCAAGGCCATAGCCAAGGTCAAGGATTCTGGACAGACAAACCTGGGCTCAAGTTCTTGTTCTCACATCAAACTGTGGCAACGTACCTAATTCCTTTTAGTTTCTTCATCTATAACTTAGGGATAACGATAGAACTTCACAGGGACTCTACCTGGTTTAAAAAAGATAACGCATGTAAAGTACTCAGCAAAGTGTTACGTATGCAATAAGAGTAATAATAATAATAATACTGCCTTGAAGAACCTGGCCTCTACCTGAAGACCATCCTACTCAGTGTATCCTGGCTCCCAGTCTGTTCATGAAATGCTGAGTTCACAGTGTTGTGTTCACATCCAGGTACAAGCTTCTACAAGGTGACAGCTCTCCAAATCAACCTGTAATTTTTCTAATAAACGCAGGGAGAGAGTGTTGAAAAATCAGCCTTTCACTAGTAGACAGTTGAAAAGGATCTAGTCCTTTACCCATGACTCATCCACTCCTGAAGTCTTGGTGGTGAAAGCCGTAATTCCATCACCACCACGTACCTTCCACTCACCTCCCCCCCCCCAAATTGTGAAAGGGTTTTATTAAAGCACAGAAGCAAATCAACAAGATGGCTCACGTTAGAAAAAGGCAAACTCTCACACCCTCCAAGAAAGACTATGGCCTGAACCTACTGCCACCCTCAAACGGACATTTTGCAATAGAAAACAAGGCGGCCCTCACTTTCAGAAGTTGAGTTACACTGTCAAAACTAAAAGATTCCCTTCTATTCATGCTAATCCAATAAAGCACACTTGCCTGCTTCAAAATATCTTATAAATCCATCCGACAGAGCCGAGAGCCAAGTACTGTACACTGAGGACCAATGTGACTTTACAAGGACAAGAGTGACAGACCATAGGAAGCAAAGTGCCACACCCTTTTCCCAGACAGCCCGGTAAACGGTGTCTCCTATAAAGGAGAGTATGGATTGGGAGGAATAGGTGGGCAGACCCGACCCCAACATCCGCCCCGCTCTCATTTCATTCATTCCACTGATCCACTTCGTTTTCATTTTTAAACCAATGGCCTCAGCATCCCCAACTACTACAGCTAATTAATGGGGTGGGGAGTGAGGACAAGGAAACACAGGTCAAACATACTTGCTTCTAAGCTCGTTTTCCAGGAGTTTTCTTCCCGCTGGTCTGTCTCTCCCAGCTGGAGCTCCATACCTGGTGGAAACCAATGGTTAAGTAAAACCACTGATTTAAAGGGCCAACCAGGAAACTAACCATGACAAGTGGGAGCAGCCCTCCTCTTCCGAGCACTGATTGGCTCTTGGGGTTCCACCGGTCCCCGTTCTACCCACATAAGTGGCAGGTGTGGCTGTCAATCACAGAGAGACCTGACAATTCACCGCTCGGGGAGTAAATTGTCTTTCATCCAGCAAAGGCAGGTAACCGCCTAAAATCGATCCTCTCCTAACAGAGCGGACCCTCCCTCTCCGGCAAGGAGAACAGAGACCCTTAAGTACAAAATAAATAAGGCAGGGCCCAACGTAGAGTTTACGAGCGCAATTTTATTACCCCGCACCAAAGCAGCCCTTAATCTTCAGTGTCCTAAGATGATCTTTCAAAGGCTCGGACAGTAATTTTAAAAAGAAAGAGAGAGAGAGAGAGAGAGAGAGAGAGGTAAACCCTCGTGAGTACCCCTTTTCTCGTAGTATTATTATGAGACGGGGAGAGGGTGGGAAGGACTGTCGTTCAATAAAATTTCACACCGTATTCCTGCTCATACACCACCACCTCCTACCCTCCCCGATAAATCCGGCTTCGTTTTCTCTGACACGAAGATCTTTTTAACACACTCCCCTCGGAGCCCACCCAGGTAGCCAGGCACCCGGCACCCCACCCCCTGGGCTGGGGCTCCACCTTTCTCCACTTTGTTCGGTCTGGGGGATTCCTCGAGACCCCCACCTCCGCGAACGCCCCACCCCTCCAGGCAAAAGAGGAAGCCAGGCGAAAGTGGGGGGTCTGGAGAGAAGAAAGGCGATGGCAGTGGGGTGGCCGCCGGAGAGGGACTGCGGGAGGTGGCCCGGGCCGCCGGGCGAGCGAGCGGCGCCCGCGCGCAGGAGGAAACCGTGCACTTGTTCCAATCCTGGGGTTTATACATCAAGGCAAATCCGCCCTTAGGCCGCCCCATCCCTCCCCCGGCCCGAGAAAGCCCCGGGGAGGCGGATGGTTCACCCCTCGGCTCCCCCGGATAACGCATTGCAGCTCCCCACGAGCGAGGGGGACCTGCACGAGGGATGCCCGGGCACGGGCGCCCCGAGGGAGCCGGGCACCCGGCGGCCCCGGCCCTGGCGTCGGCGTCTCACCTTTCCGTTGCTCGCCCCGGGGCCGTCCCACATGGATTTTTACAACCCCACGTCGCCTTGGCCCCG
>NW_006203757.1:718140-750606 GCF_000334495.1 Tupaia belangeri chinensis
AGCGCCTCCGCGGGGGGCAGCAGAGAGCGCCAGGTCGGGCGGGGTAGGGCCGGCGGGGGTCCTCGCAGCGCCTCCTCCTTGCAGGCCGCGGTCCTGAAGCAAGCACCTGGCGCCTATTCTCTGTCTCAGGTATCCCCCCCAAAGCTGTCAGGTGCTCCAGGGACTTGTCAAGTGGCCTCAGCGACGGGGGCAAGGATGGCACTTTAAGTTAAGCTTTGGAGGAGTGGGTTGGGGCTCCCCTTCCCTGGCACTCTCATTAGTTGAATGTTCCTTAGGAGGGTGAAAGGATTTCGTAAAATGTTTACTTTCTTGTACCCCCAAGAAAGGAGAGAATGGAAGATGAAGAAGGGAAGGCAGAAAAGACTTTCATATCCATTGGGTGCTTCTCCCATGTCCTGCGCCCTAAGAAAGGTGGTGTCTGGGTTCATTGCTACACACACACACACACACACACACACACACACACACACACACCTGATGGAAGATCTGGACACGTTTTTCCTTGGAAAAATCTTCCTCTCCACAAGCGTGGAGCCTGGTCCCCTGCCATTTTCATATTAGGGAGGGGACTGGGAAACCACCTGGGCATCTCGGAACTCGCTCCCTCTTCTAGAGCAGCCCATTTGCAGGATAGCAGTGATTCCCTTCCAGTCTTCTGAGTCTGCTTCCAGCAACTTCAGTGATCAAATCTAAGTGACTCCTGCTGGGAGACTCGGGCAAAGCCATGGGACATTGGTACAGTGGCAAGGGAGGGGCCCCTTCTTTCCTTCCCTGATGGGAATTCAAAGGTTAAATGACTCAGGACCAGCAGTGGGCGCAATGGCTATGTCACTGGACTCCCATGTAGTCCACCGTGGTTCGAGTCCTGGCCCCGGTGGCTTAAACTCATGCCAGGCAAGTGTGCATCTGTGCCCAAGATCCGAAGAGGAAAATAGAGGAGAAGGGGTTGCAGCATGGCCGTGGCCATCCCCCGGGGGGCGGGGAGTGGGCTGATTTCTTGCTTTCTGTCTCTCTGTCTCTCTCTTTCTTTCTGGCGAGCACACATGCTCTATAGCAAAAACCTCTTCAAAAAAATAAATAAATAAAATAAGACAAAGATGAAATGACTCCTGCTCGGAAAATGCCAGTTCTTTAAGCATTCCTCTCACACCTTTGATATCTAGGGTTTTTTATAGATTCATGGAGACTGGAGTCCCTTAGCCTCATCTTCTTTCTTTCAGTCATCAAGACATCACATTCATTTCCAACCTGGGTACTCCAGAGGAAAGACCGAACTGTACCTGTCGTGCCTATCCTGCCATGTGTAATACATCCTTGACAGCCTCCTCTGGAAAGGCTGATCTCTGAGAACCTTGGTGAGACTTCTTTGAGAATTGTTTTAAGTTTCCCAATGCAGTCAGCATTTGTGGCATACCTAATACATCCAGACGCTTATATTTTCTCAGCTACTCCTACCAAATTTTGGCAAGATGTGTACTATCTTGCAGGAAATTCAGCTACCGTCCCAAGAGGACCCCATTAAGAATTCAATTATTTAAATCAAGGGCCCAGGGTTCACTATTGTCGGCCACCCATGCTCTTTTCTTTTGATCCACGGGTCCTAAACAGGAAGCCTTGAACTTCAGGGGGACAATGCATTGTGCATATCCCAACGCACACTTTTCCTGCAGGGAAAGATCCATGGTATTTAATGGATTTCCTTCAGCCGGGTCCTTGACCCAGAAAAACTTACAAATAATCACTCTAACTAGAAAGCACCTTCATGTTCTGGAGTAGAACAAGAACTGCATGTTTTAGGGATCTTTTGACTAGCTCTGATTTATTTATTGATTGTATTTCCTCTAGGAGTGAGAGGGACAAAGAGACAGCACCCCCAATAAGTTCTGGACACCATGATATATCCCCCCAGCCTCAGCGAGCATACGCAGGGAGTCTTTGGACTGGAACCTGGACCCCTCTGTCTCTTTTTCTGTGTGTCTCTATTGCTTGTGGAAGAGATAAATGAATTTAAAATATATGCATTCATTCATTCATTTAGTTATTTATTTCTCCAGTATTGTAACCTATTGGCTAAGAGAGCCAGATCCCATATCTGTTCAAATCCTGGCTTTGGCAGCTTGGAAAATGGGCTGGGCATACGTGCATGTATGCCAAAATCTGAACAGGATGGAGAAGAAGAGAATGCGCTGTGACCGAGCCTATTGGGGGGTGCTTTGTCCCTCTGTCTCTCTCTGGAGAGCACATGCACCTTCTGGCAATTAAAATACATTATGGCCTAGTGGTTAGGGCACTGTACTCGCACATTGTTGACCACGGTTCTAGTTCTGGACCTGGCAACTTGCTTTCTCACTTTCTCTCTCGCGCGCTCGCTCTCTCTTTCAAGTGGAATACATGTGCCCTGTAGTACATTTAAAAACAAGAATAACACTGATGATAAATAAAGTTAAATAAATAATTATTTTTAAAATATATATACTTATGTATTATACACACTAGCATATATGGGCATATTACACAAATACACACTTACAAACATATGCATTCCAAAATGCTAACAACTAACCACTGTGAGGTTTCACCCGTCAGGACAGAAAATTACAAAGTATGTTATGTTTTATAAACCATGGCCTTTCACTCCAGGTTTGTTTTTTTGTGGTTTTTTGTTTTTGTTTTTTTCTGGATCCGGCAACTTAAAAGTCATGCCAGGTACATGTACATGTATGTTCAAAATCCCAAGAGGATAATGGAGGAGAAGGGATTGTGGTGTAGCCATGTCTCTCTGGCACACGCGCTATAGCAAAAAAACTCTCTTAAAAGAACTGTCACGGGACCAGCAGTTAGCATAATGGCTATGTCGCTGGACTCCCATGTAGTCGACTGCGGTTCAAGTCCTGGACCCAGTGGCTTAAACTCACGTCGGGCATGTGTGCATGTGTGCCCAAGATCCTGAGAATGGAGGAGAAGGGATTGCAGCGTGGCCATCCCCCCAGGGGGTGATTTCTCACTTTCTGTCTCTCTGTCTCTGTCTTTCTGGTGCGTGCATGCGCCCCATAGCAAAAAAAAAAAAAACAAAAACCTCTCCACAAAAAGAAAGAAAAAAAAATCATGATGCATTTTTGCATAGGAAAATGTAGGAAAAAAATACATCATGACTTTTACGACAACCCATTAGTTACTGAGCATCTACTCTGTGCTAGGTCTTGCCCTCTAAGATCGCAGCACATGTGGTGAAGGAGACATGTACCCATGAAGGGACAAAGTTCTAGAAACTGGGAGCATGCTGGAAGACAGCCAACTGTACCCCTGGATTCAGAAAAAGCTTCCTCAAGGAAGTGTCAAATCACCTACACTGCCCTGTTCTTGGCCTGTATGCTCCATGAACTGTGGGGCACCTGCCCTGAGTGGGCCATGAGAATGGTCGTCTCCTCAGTATCAAACCAAACCAACCATGAGAATGGTTCATCAGCGGGTGATCAATAGTGCACTTATAGACCATGGTAGCCCAAATCATAACTATGGCACTCAAACCCAATGTGCCAGAGTCATCAGGAAAGTGAGCCAGCTGGTGGGGCACTAGTTAAGGCAGCTGGATCCTATATAGCAGATGCACGGTTCGAGTCCCAGGCCCCATGGCTTGGAAAACATGCGGAGCTGGCTGAGTGTGCCCAAAATCCTGAGAAGAAAATGGAAGAGAAGTGATTGCTGCACGGCCATCCCCACTCAGGGTTGATTACTCACTTCCTTCTCTCTCTCTTTTCTTCCCTGTCTCTATTTGTTGAGTGTGCATGCCCTATAGTAAATTAAAAACAAACAGAAAAATACAGAAAGGCAATGTCATCAGGAAGTAAGATCTAAGACCCTTGCCAAAGAATCCGGTGTGCAGAGAGGAAGAGGCCATGTATACAGAAACGAGATTCTTAAGGGCCTAAAAGACTTGGAAGTCTAACTGCTAACTCGACATCCCTAATGTGGGTGTCTAACCAGCATCTCACACTTGATCTGTCCAGGACTCTGGGTTTGTATGAGCCCAGCCTCCTCTCTCCTAAGGTGGCCCATCAGCCCAATGGCATCACCACTCCTCCAATGCTCAGGTCCAAACCCAGCAGCATCACTGATTCCTTCTTTTGCCAATGCCACACAGCTGCCCCATCAGCCAGTTCTGTCAGCTCTACCCAATCCTGAACCAAGCCAGGTCAGAGCCTGAAGCAAAAAGAAAACTGTGCACCCTGATACGTTGCAGGAACCAAATAGAAAAAAATAATCCATGGCACCATATATAAAGTACCCTGTTGCCCAAGTAGCCCTTCTAGCATTGTCAGCCCTCGAACACCTGCCGGGGGGTAATACGATGGCTAAGTAGTCCTGGAACTGAGTCTGGCTTAAAAACAACTATCTTGTTCTCAATGAGGCAGGGTCTTAAGAAAACCATTTTAAGTGCCTTTTGTTCTTGAGTTTTGTTTATTATGAGATTTTTTTTAATTCATTTTGAATTCAGTAATAGCAAAAAAAGAGCAAATACTTGAACTGCCTGTACCCTATACCAGGCCCTGTTCTAAGCTGATATATATGAACTCATTCATTCCTCCCAAATGACCAAGAAGATACCATTATTTCGACTATGTTACAGAGGAAGACACTGAGGTACAGGAGGCAGGGTAACTTACTGGGAAGCTAGGAAGTTGCAAGACTGAAATTCTTTTTTTTTTTGGAGAGGTTTTTGCTATAGGGCACACACGCTCACCAGAAAGACAGAGAGAGACAGAGAGACAGAAAGTGAGAAATCACACCCCCTGGGGGGATGGCCACTCTGCAATCCCTTCTCCTCTATTCTCCTCTCAGGATCTTGGGTACACACGCCCACGCACCCAGCGTTTGTTTAAGCCACTGGGTCCAGGACTTCAAACGCGGTTGGCTACATGGGAGTCCATGACACAGCCATTACGCTAACTGCTGGTCCTAGCAAGACTGAAATTCTAACCCAGGCAATCTGACTCCAGAACCAACAGGGTAAAACCAACTGGACTTGCTGTGTGATTGACTTTGGGACCAGAGAGAGAAGTCAAGAATGCTCTGGGAGTCCCCCATGAACGAGTGTGTCATTTACTAAAACTGAAAATAAAAATGGGGGTTGGAGAGGACAGGCATGTGGAAAATTGATAAGTTTATAGGAAATTTACAAATAATTTACATTTATTTATTTATTTAATTTGCCAGAGATTTGCCCTTGAGGACAGGGGCAGGGGTGGTAGGAGGGGGAAAAAAACACCTCCCCATGGGGAATTGTCACCTCACAATCCCTTCTTCTCCATTTCTCTCTCCTTCCCAGATTTTGGGCATGCATGCACAGGTGCCCAGCATGTCTTTTTTTTTTCCCCCGGTTGTTTTATTTTTTTGGAGAGGTTTTCGCTATAGGGCACATGCGCTCGCCAGACAGACAGAGAAAGACATAGAGACAGAAAGCGAGAAATCACCCCCCAGGAGGGATGGTCACGCCGCAATCCCTTCTCCTCCATTCTCCTCTCGGGATCTTGGGCACGCACGCACATGTGCCTGGCATGAGTTTTAAGCCACCAGGTCCAGGACATGAACCGCGGTCGACTACGTGGAAGTCCAGCCATTACACTAACTGCTGGTTCCCCCCAGCATGTCTTTTAAGCCACTGGATCCAGGACTCAAACCACAGTCAGCCATGTGGAATCCAGCCATCCTAACCTTCGCACCACTGACTGACCTGTAAATTTATAAAGAGTTTATAAACAGCTTCCTTGGCAAGAGTCTTTTTGAATTTGAAGTGCCAGGGGCTTGGTGGTAGCTACATCCAGAAGGTGGGTGTCTCAAAGACTGGTATTTGAAGTCAGAAAACAGACACATGGCCCAGCCACGTTGGAGTACAGAGAGCTGCTGCTTCTCAGGAGGCTGGAAGCTGGGAGGCACAGTTTCTCTCTCTTGGCCTTCTGGAATATGGTACACAAGGTTGGGCAGGCCTGTCATTCAAGCTCATTTAAAGGCTAAAGAAGGAAAATCGTGACAGGGCAAGACCCTGTCAAAAATGCCTCTCTCTGTCTCTCTCCTGCCTCTTTCTCTCTGTCCCTCTCATAAAGAGGAAAAAAAAAAAAAGAAAAAAACAGACACATGATAAAGACAGTACATGGGACTCATTACATTTTGTAAGTAGTCATAGGTCTGACTGAGTAATCTGGAATAGTCATAAGAGTGTCTACAGAAAGAATCTAGTCAGAGGAGAACCAAAAGCCCAGAACAACTCAAAGTGATCTGCCCATACTAGGCATGAGGTCATTTATACAAGTCACTTAACAGAGTTGGTTTCAGCTCAAGAGAATTTTTAAAAATTTGTAAAGCTGAATAACTGAGGGCTGGTGAGTGACACGGTAATTAGGATGCTGGACTCTCACATGGCCTACCATGGTTTGAGTCCTAGACCTGGGCAACTTGCTTTCTCACTTTCTCTCTGTCTCTCTCTCTCTGGTCAAATTTTAAAATGATAATGATAATAATAAATAAAATTAAATAATTCCAAATAATTCTTTAAAAAAAAAAAAAAAAAAAAAAAAAAAAACCCCAACCCACAAAGGGGGAAAGGGTTTTTGCCCGGGCGCAATTCAAGTCCCAGACCTGGAGGCTGAAAACTCATGCCAGGCACATGTGCTTATGCACCCAAAATCCCAAGAGAAGAATGGAGGAGAAGGGAATGAAGTGTGGTCATCCCCCATGGGGGGTTATTTCTTATTTTCTCTCTCTCTGTCTCTCCGGCAAGTGCACACATACTAGAGCAAAAGTCACTCTTAAACAACAACAATAACAAAACAATAATTGATGACTATCACCACAGTTAATTAGATCAGAATAATCTAAAAATTGGTTTCAAAGCCAACCTACTGACTATTAAGTCAATCAGATTATTTTTAACAGGAATATTTTAAGAACGTCATAGACCCTGGGCCCAGCAGAGGGTGTAATGGTTACTTTGGTGGACTCCCATGTAGTCAACCACCATTCGAGTCCCAGACCCAGAGGTTTAAAACTCACTCCAGGAGTGTGTGTGTGTGCGTGCCCAAAATCTCAAGAGGAGAAGGGACTGTGGTGTGGCCATCCCTCCAAAAAGGATATTTCTCACTTTCTCTCTCTCTCTGTCTCTCTGGTTTGTACACGCACCCTATAGCAAAAGAAAAGCCAGCTTCCTTACACTCAAACAAGCCCGTCACTACACTTCACTAGAATCCAATGGCCAAATATGGCCCATAAACCTGGGGGGAATCTCCTGAGTAGATTTTATTACAATCATAGGTTCCACACTCTGCTTCTGGAAAGACGCCACAGATGGCCGCACTGAGCCCTGAGCCTGGGTGGTGTCTATTTCTCTGCGGCATTTTCCATGAGCTGCTGCCCTATGCTCAGGCCTCTTTCCCCCTCATTCTCTGGTATGGCTATTTAAAGGTAGTTCACTAGCACATTTTAAATTATGATAAAAGCTGTAAACGTAGGAGGATTTTTTACAAACACGTCCATTTTTCAAGAACAACTGTAAGGTAGAAAAGTCCTATTGAAAGCCCCCAAGGAGAGGAATAACTACAGACACTGGTTTTAAAACCTTCAAAATACTGTAGGCTCACATATGCTTATTGAACTTTCTCAAACCCTGACTCCTCCGGTCTTAAGTTTTCTGCCACTAAAACAGTTATATTCAAACACCGTGATATTTTCCTTCTAAAAAGCTAAGGGCATGTGGAAAATTAAGCTATTTGGAAACTCATGAAGATTTCTTACCTTGAAGCTTATCTGCACTCCTATCCATGCAGCTGCTGAAAGGATACAGAACGTTTTTTTCTTTTTCTTTTTCTTTTTCTTTTTTTTTTTTTTTAAATCTGGAGGGCACATACACTTAACAGAGAGACACAGAGAGAGAGGGAGGGAGAGGGAGGAAGCATTCTCAATGGGGCATGGTCACACCACAATCCCTTCACCTCAGTTTCTTCATCCTGTCAGGATTTGGGGCACACACACAGGCACACATGCCAGGATTTGAACCACGATGAGTCATGTGGAATCTCTCTTAACCACTAGGCTACAGGGCTGCCCCCCGCAAAATTTTTAAGCAAGCTAATAATAAGATTCGCTACATTAGAAAAAAAAAATTTTTTTTTTTTGAGGAATGGGTACTGGAGTATAAAAGGTATTTGAAATATCAATTACACAGCAAACCCTGTTTTCCTCCATAGTGGCAAAAGTTTAGCATTTAATAGTTGCAGGTCTTGAGCTAACTCCATAGCACCCAATAAAACCCTGAGTATTTTATATTTTCACCTAAATAATGCTGGCCTACGTTCCCATGGTGATGATCATGCTACGGAAAAGAGTAAAATATACATGTAAAATTCTCAGAAGTTTTAAATTGATCTGTAAAACTCCATGTTCATGGCCAGTACTAGGGTGAAGCAAATTAAATTTGCATTAAGTGAAAATTTTAAGAAGAGTTAGACAGTCTCAGAAATCAAAATAAACCATATTTTAGTATTAAATATGATTTTTAAGAGGAATTTTTGCTATAGGGCACTCACCAGAGAGACGGAGTAACAGAAAGCAAGAAATCACCCCCTAGGGGGAGATGGCCATGCCACAATCCCTTCTCCTTCGGTCTCCTCTTGGGATTTTGGGCATGCATGGACACGCGCCCTGTGTGAGTTTGAAGCCACCAGGTTCAGGACTCAAATCACAGTCGGCCATATGGGAGTCCAGCAACATACATAACCACTACACCATCTGCTGGTCCTATAAATACAATATTTTTGAAAAACAAGTCAGCATATTACAGTCCACGGACAAGCTGCTTGGTTTTTGTAAATAAAGTTCTATTGGAACTTTTGAGAAACAAAGAAAACCACAAAGGGGAAAAAGGTCAGGAGCTTCAGTTACAGGAATTTTACATCCTGGTGTTCCAAAGACTTTCTTGTACAAAATCTTTTTTAAGTAAGAGCTACTTCCGGGCACTGGGGTTCCTATGCTGCTGAGAATGTATTACTATGCACTTATGTATTATCTTTATAGGCCAAAGGGTCTCTGAATAGGAGGAAAATGTTTCCCAAAAAGTAGTTCTTATTGTAAGAGAAAGGGTAATGTGCCACCTAGAAGTCCTTTGTGTTGCACCAGCTTGTGGTGTGGTGATTAAGGTGCAGACTTGACCGGACCAGGCAGCTTGAAAATCATGCCAGGTTCTTGTGCATGTGTGTCCACAATCCTGAGAGGAGAATGGAAGAGAAGGAATTGTGTGGTCTGGCCACATACCAGCAGGTGATTTCTCACTTTCCCTCTCTCTGTCTCTGTCTCTGTCTCTGTCTCTCTCCAGCAAACTAGCTCGCTTTAAGGCAAATATCCACACACACAAAATAAAAAGTCAAAAATAAAATAACAACCAAAATAGACTTGTTTACCCCATTTAACCAAGGACCCAAGGTCTACAAAATACCTGCTTGAGTCTACATATTTGAAAAGTCAGTGAGATCGATGTCTGAATAAACACTCTGAGTACTCGATAAATAGGAGCCACTTTTTAATAATAGGAGAATTGTTCGTGTCATTTGCAGAGCGAACTCTGCAGTTGTGTGTAAAGATATTAAGGATAGGTCCATAAATCAGCCTGTCTCAGGACAGAGACCAATGGCAGCTGCAGCAGGAGGTCCAGACCCGGAATAGAACTCAATTCGGTGCTGGTTTTCCTCCCCAACCTTAGGTATGTCTCCTATCACCTCGAAGAGTAGCTCAGATTACTGAATGTTCTAGCACTGGGCAATTCTCATAGACAGTACAAAGCTTTACAACATGTTGCCAAAATCCATCCATTTCTTAAAACAGGTTTTGGAACAGCTCTGAGAAACAGAATTCTTTTCTAAACAAAAGCCCTAACTGCACAATGAAATGAAAGGGAACTCATTTGCTTCGAGGAGAATAATGAAAGAAAACAAGTTATTTTAAATGATAAAAATATGTACCAAATTGGCAACCGCTTTGGAATGATTGCTCTGGGGTTTGATTAATGAGATACATTATCAGCTGAACAAACAAAGAGCTTGTTGGTCTAGGACATTTTTTAACTTCTTAATGAAAATCTTAACTTTTATTTATTTATTTATTTATTTTTAGTTTACAAAGGTAGGAAGAATGAGTTGTAAAATAAAATTCAAATGTTCCAAAACAAGTGAAAATGTATCCCCTGACATCACTGACCAAGTTGAACCCCTGCTGTATATTCCTTTGGATTTTTCAAACGTATATCTTTTTACATTGAGTCCTATGATGGCTTTGTCTTTCAGAATCTCTTACATTCCTTCCAGCTTTAGAGCTGGCCCTCCTGGCTTCAGAAGTTGTCATGTCACCTTTCCTTTCTGCCAGCCGCAGTGATTGGTCCAAGGGCTGGACACATGACCACAGCTAGGCCAATCAGAATTAGGGAGCATCCTTCCCTGGGATTTTTTTTTTTTTCAGCTACCAGAACTCTGTTCTTCTCTAGTCAAGGTGTTACAAAAAGGTAACAACAGAGTCGGTGGCATCTACTCTCACGGAAAAGCTGCAAAACCAAGATAGGAGGCAGAGAGAAAGTCTTGGCCCTGAGAACCTTTGAGTTCCTGATTCCATTGCTGCACACCCTCAAATTCCCATCATTCTCAAAATTCTTTTTTTTAAGAGGTCTTTGCCTTAGTGTGCATGTGCTCCCTGGGGGGAGAGACAGAGACAGTAAGAGAGAAAATGAGAAATCACCCCCACTCCCCACTCCCCCATCTCATCTTCTCTGTTCTCTTCCTGGAATCTTGGGCACACACACACACCCAGTGTGATTTTTCAAGAGACCGAGTCTGGGACTTAAACCATGGTCAGCCATGTGGGAGTCCAGTGACGTAACCTCTACAGACCTGAAATAGAACTCGGTGCTGGATTTCCTCCCAAACATTAGGTATGTCTCCTACTACCTCGAAGAGTGGTCTAGACTGCCCTAGACCCATGATAGGTTCTATTTCTCACGGAAGCTAGCCCCATGGCTGTCTGACACTTGTGATCAAGGGGAGCCTAATAGATGAGTGAGATACTCGGACATGCTCTTTTGCAATCCGATTTACTTCCGTTAGAATTGTATGTATCATGGACAATTTCCATGTCAATGCACATCTCCCTCTTTCTTTTCAATGGACGACTAATAGTTCATTGTAAGGATGAATGTTTTTGACCTTTTTCTAGAGCCAGGAACACAAGATTTTAAAAGTGCTAAATGGAAAATTATCTTCAGCTTTGAGAGCTGCTGCCACATCAGGAGTGATGATTGTTATGTAAATGAGAGGCCAGCCCTGATGAAGTTTAAGTAGCACTTGTTCCCCAACCACCCCTGCAGTACTCGGCACACCTGTTTGTTTTTTATTTTAATTTGCCAGAGGGAGCATGCACTAGCAAAAGAGAAAGAAAAAGTGAGAAAGCGCCCACCATTAGGAATGGCCCCGCAGCAATCCCTCTTCCTCCATTTTTCCTTTCAGAATCCTAAACAGGCAGGTGTGTACATGCGCCCACCTTGTTTCTCAAGCCACTGGGACCAGGACTCAAACTGCTTCTTTGGCCAAGTGGGCTCCAGCCATCTTAATCACCATACTACTGGCTAGCTCCGTCATATCTGTTTTTATGGAGTGAAATTGTTGGCATTTATTATAACCTTGGCAGATGACTAAAGATTATATGCCTTAGTTTCCCCACCACACCTAGAATACTAACCTTGAATTCACCCATTCATTTAATGAGTTTTTCATTTATTAGACTTTTTGCCATAAGGTATGTGCACTCACTGGAGAAACAGAGAGAAACAGTGAAAGGGAAAGTCAGAACTCACTCCCCTCCCCCCCCCCATCCCCCCCGGGAGGATAGCCATATCACAGTCCTGTCTCCATTCTCCTCTCTAGATTTTGGGCATGCTCGCACACGTGCCTGGTGTGAGTTTCAAGCTGCCAGGTTCAGAACTCAAACTACAATGGACCATCAGGGTGTCCAATGGTTGTCCTCCAATGGGTCTTCTTTTTTCTTTCTTTTTTTATAAGGCATGCATACTGCCCTTTATTTTTTTAAAGAATTATTTAATTTTATTTATTCATTCACTTATTTTAATTTGACCAGAGAGAGAGAAAGTGAGAAAGCAAGCCACCAGGTCTGGGATTCGAAATGTGGTTGGCCATGTTGGAGTGTCCAGCGCCTTAACCACCATGCCACCAATGGGTCTTTAAAGCAGTTTGTTGGATGAATGTTTTGAGCAACATTGAGAGGAGGCTGTGTTTGTACTAGCATGGCAGGCAGGAACACTATGTACAATTAGCACCAAGTTTGCATACGTCTAAAGATCTGATAGCCATCAGCTGGCACTTCAGCACAACAGTTAAGTGCTGTGCATTAGGAGCCTCACGTGGCTGGCTGATTGCAGTTCGAATCCCAGTCCCAGTGGCTAAAAAGACACACTGGGTATACGTGTGTGCATGCCCCAAATCCTGGCAGGACAGAGAATGGGAGAAAAACGGTATTGCTGCATGACCACACCTCCCTGGGAAGTACTCTATCTCTCTTTCTCTCTGAAGAATGCATGTGCCTTCCAGCAATAAGAAAAAAAAAATTAATTAGAAAAAATTAAGATCTGATATCCGATGTTTCCTTTATCCAAGTTCCAAGATAGGGAGCAACCGTAAGGAGGTTTAGACTTGTGCTTTGTGATCACTCAGTAATAGGGTCAAGTCCTACTTCCTCCATTTACAAGCTGAGTAATCTTGGGCAATTTACTTAACCTCACTAAGCCTATTTTCTCAGTTGAGAAAATTAGAGGATTGATTAATAGTATTTGCCCCATAGATCATTTGAGAAGATGAAAGGAGAAATTGCTTAGCAAGTATGAGCATGCTAGGCCCATAGTAAATGCTCAATAAGTAGAGGCTAGCGCCATCTTTTTCATGATATGTGATAAATTCAGCTGTCAGGACTAGATGCTGTTTCTACTTTCCAAGTTTCTCAACTGCCAATGTGACTTTCAGACATGGCTCTTTCTACAGTTTCAGGAACATACATAAAAAGCTGGGTGTTAACCAGGAAACATTTGGAAGCAAAACAGTCCTAAAAATAAGAAAAGGATACATGACTTTTTAAATGTTGAGTTTCCCTTTAAGAGCAAAATTATACGGTGAGTAAAGATCAAAATTCATTCTCTCTGTGACCTTGTTCCAAAGTGAAGTTTATTGGAGCATGATGCACGTCAGATGTTGTTGAGAGTGGCATATGCCCTTCTCGGGACATGGCAACATACGCTGCACGTCTGAGGATTATCTAGCAGGTGTTTCAGGGCTACAGAGGGAAGTAGGATCCCACCATTGACTACAACAGCCACAGCTCTCAGGCTTGCCCTCAGTTATATTCTACAAAGCACAAACAGGTACAAAAAAGGACGATTTCCCAGATTTTTAAGTCCATGAAATAGAATTCAAGGACCTTTCCCCTAATGGTTTTGAGGTCTCAAGAATTCAGACTAATTATTCGTAGAAAATCCATTCGAGAAACTATTGCAGCCTAGATTGGGATTCAATTTCATGCTTCCCAAGAAATGGACTCCTTCTTGCCATTTCGACTGCTTCACACCTTCTCCTCCCACCACTCTACCTAGCCAACTTGTACCCACCTTCAGCCTCAACTCAACAGCGTTTCCTCCAGAAGTTCTGTCTCAGCGCTCTGAAGGTGTCAGGGCTCTCAGATCTCATCCAGCACACTTCTCTTTCATAGCTTGTTTATATAAGTAAGTATGTATTTTTGTTTATAGGACAGAGGGCACATGTGCTTGCCAAAGACTGACAGAGAAAGGGACAGGGAGAAAGTATCCCCCCATGGGGCATGGTCATTCTCCAATCCCATCCCCTCCATCTCTTCCACAGCTCTTAGCAAGACCATACTAGAGTCGTTTTGACTGTGTGGACCTCGTACTGTCTCAACCACAAGTTTGTATGCTCTAGTTTCACCAGAAATAGGACCAGGTTCCATTACATTGACTCCACTGCCAGGTCCATTGTAGTGATATAATAAATGTCTGGAAAAGTTGAGGAAAAAAATCAGTTCTAGTCAATAAGTTTTGACTTTAAGCTTTGAAAACTCAAAGAAGCACCTAACTTGCTAAGGAGCGTTCCTTATGAAGGTCAGAAGACTGCCTGTAGTCCATGGAACCAAAGAAGAAAAAACAAACTATAGCTATTTGATGTATCATCTATGAGGAGGTCTTCAAAAAGTTGACAGAAAAGGCCTATTATTTAATAGATAATGGGGTTGGCCCATAGTCTAGAGGTGAAAGGATCCTGATCATTTATGATCAACTATGGTTCTAATCTCAGTCCCAGAAGTTTGAAGACCACACTGAGCATATATACATGCATACCCCAAATCCTAAAAGAATAGGGAAATGGAGAAGGGATTATGGCACAATCACACTCCATTGGGGGTAATTTCTTCTTCTCCCTTCTCCATCTCTCTCTCTCAGACACGCGCACACAACAACCTCTAACAATTAAAAAAATGCATAGATTTCAAAATTGTTTAAATCAAAATAAACTTGTACTTTAATCTCATTGTCCAAGAACTTTTTGAAGGTCCTCACATACATTCTATGAAATTAATTGGCTATCCATTTCAGGGATGACAGTGATAATTATAACAATTACACTAACTGGGTGCGTAACTGACTGGATCCAAAGAGGAATAAAAAAAGACTAAGAGAAGAGGTGGCTTGAAAGTCTCACCTTATCTTCCTGCTCGATCACACCTAAAAGTGAAGGTTCCAGACAAAAGCCAGAGTGTCCCAGAGGTTCACTGAGGCTAATACTCAACCCTTCCAAAGCACCTGCAATGTGGGCTTTCATTGACTGGAAAAAACTCCTGAAAGAGCATCCCCTTTCCAGAAATGGACTCCTTCTTGCCATTTCGACTGCTTCACACCTTCTCCCACCACTCTACCTAGCCAACTTGTACCCACCTTCAGCCTCAACTCAACTGTGTTTCCTCCAGAAGCTCTGTCTCAGCCCTCTGATGGGTCCAGTGCTCTCAGATCTCATCCAGCACGCTTCTCTTTCATAGCTTGTTTATATGTGTAGGTATGTATTTTTGTTTATAGGACAGAAGGCACATGTGCTTGCCAAAGAGACAGAAACAGAGAGGGAGAGGGAGCGAGTGTCCCCTAGTGGGGCATGGTCATGCTGCAATCCCTTCCCTCCATCTCTGATGAGATCTGAGAACGGGGCCCCATCAGAGGCTGAGACAGAGCTTCAGGAGGAAACGCTGTTGAGTTGAGGCCGAAGGTGGGTACAAGCTGGCTAGGTAGAGTGGTGGGAGAAGAAGGTGTGAAGCAGTGGAAATGGCAAGGAGTCCTTCCCTTGGAAAGCATTAGATTGAATCCCAATGTAGGCTGCGATATTTCCTCTTACAGATTGTTCTCTTATGGATCAAGCTAGCCTCTGCCTGATTCTTTCTATAAGACAGGGCTCTCTTCCACAAGACAGTTCATTCCATCATTGAATGGTTCAAACAATTAGGTGGTCTCTTCTTATATTAAGACTAAAACATGTCTGACTCTAATTCCACCCACTGAAACCATTCTGGGGGCCAGCAAGAGGTGCAGAGGTTAAGGCAATTGGATGCCACATAACCAACCGTGTGGTTCGAGTCCCAGATCAGCAGCTTGAAAAATATGTGGTGTGCATGAGTGCATGCCCAAAATCCTGAGAAAAGAATGGAGGAGAAGGGATCGTGGTATGGTCATACCTTGTGTGTATGGAGTTACTTTCTCATATTCTCCCCTCTCTCTATCTCTACCTCTCTGTCTCTGGTGAGCACATGCACCCTACCAGGAAAAAAAAAAAAAAAAAAAGTTTGGCTCCAAGACTAACAGCTACAGTTTGGAAGTAAGGCGAATTCATGTTTGAGTCTCACTATCTGTGTGATCATGGGCAAATTGCCTCACCTCTCTGAGACTCAGTTTCCTAATCTGGACACTTCATCTTAACCTGTAATCAAGAGTCAAAGACATATGCATGCAAGCTCATAGCCCAGTGCCTTTCTCATAAAAAGAGATAGTACGAACTCTTACTCATTCAAGCATTGAAATATCAGAAAACAATGACCCCAGTTAACCTTTCTGAACTCCAGTCTCTGCAGTCATTTCTTCAACAGGGCACCATGTGACCTCTGGCTGATCAGTGTCAACAATGGATTTCCCAAACTAAATCAAGTTCTGTGGGAGCTATTTCTTCTTTTTTTCTTTTAAGAGAGATTTTTGCTATGGGCTGTGTGCTTTCCAGAGAGACAGAGTGAGACAGAGAGACAGAAAGTGAGGAATCACCTTCTGGGGGAGTGGCCATGCCACAATCCCTTCTCCTCTTTTCTACTCTTGGGATCTTGGACTCACACACATACATGCCCAGCGTGAGTTTAAGTCACTGGGGTTGAGACTTGAACTGTGTTCGACTACATGGGAGTCCAGCAACATAGCCATTATGCCATCTGCCAGTCCCAGGAGATGATAAGTCTAACTCTGAGTACTATGAAGCAAAACAAGGTCATCCATGGAAAGCATCGTGTTCTGTGCAGGCACACAGGAGGCATGTCTTTGCTATGTCTGCATCCTACAGTTCTGTATCTACAAGTGAAGAATTTCAACCACATCAACAGTTCCATCAATCTAATGACTTAGGTTCATGTCTATGTATGTGTATGTGTGTGTGTGTGTGTATGTGTGTGTGTGTGTGTGTGTGTGTGTGAAGACCTCTCAATGTCTTCATTCTGTGTGGGAGCTGTGAACAAGCATGTGTGAATGTATTTTGACTGTGTGTATGAATGTGCAGGTGTAGGTATATAAATATAACTGTGTGTCACTTCGAAATAAATGGTAGTGGGTTTGTAAGATGCTGAGGGTGACTCCATATTTTTATAACCTTCTTTGTCAATTTTCAAAGCCATTGGACCTAGCAGATGACGTAATGGTTACGTTGCTGGACTCCCACATGGCCAACCGCAGTTAGAGTCCTGGATCCAGTGGCTTAAAACTCACACTGGGCACATGTGCATGCATGCCCAAGATCCCAGGAGGATGATGGAGGAAAAGGGATTGCAGCATGGCCATCCCCCCTGGGGAGTGATTTCTCACTTTCTATTCTCTGTCTCTCTCTGTCTCTCTGGAGACTGCACACACCCTCAAGCAAAAAAAATCTCTTTAAAAAAAAAGTCATTGAAAGCAAAATATTTAAATAAAGTAAATGTATTAACAATAAAGATTAAACCCATAAATCCATCTCATTTTTAATATAAGACACGAGATGGAAAACAATCAGATGTTTTGTCTGTTTTGTCAAAACCCACAACCTTTCTTCTTTGGGCAAGGAAATACTCACACCATAAGGAATAATTCTTTAATTGCTTCTAATTAGAATAAATGCCCAATGTGTCCCAGGTCTCTGGGAACATGACTAACACTTGCCTCACCTTGCGATAACTGCAGATGAAACGTGGGTGAGGGTGTGAAAATAGTGGATATCGCCTCAACACCACCTCCTCCTCTGACCTTACAGCTGAAATCAGGCACCCACTGATACAGTGGGCCCAGAGTCTCTTTCCAATAGCTAAGTGTGTGAGAATACCAGGCAAGTTCAGATAGTAAGTCACTTGTGAAACAAATTCTGGGGGGAAGTAGCTTAGTAATTAAGAGACAATATCTTTGGGGACCAGCAGGTGGTGGTTAAGGGCGCTGGACTCCCACATGCCTGACCGCAGTTCAAGTCCTAGACCTGACAGGTTGCTTTCTCAGTCTCTGTCTCTGTCTCCTCTGTCTCTCTCACACTCTCACTCTGTCCCTCTCAGGTCAAATTAAAATGAATAAATAAAATTATTCTTTAAAAGAGAGAGAGAATATCTTTGGAGACCAAGAGACCCCTAAATTCTAAGCAGATTGCCCCTCTAACTCAGTCACTAGGTAGAATGGATAACAGCACCTCATCTGGTTTTTATGAGGATTACATGAACTAATTCATGGAAAAGTACCTGACACAAAGTTAATATTCAAATGTTAGCCACACAACTATCGAGAAGCTCCCCCACAGATGGATTTAATCATCAACAATAGGGCACCTATATGTTCTGAGAGCCCCCTACCAGACAACTCTAATGGGTAGCCAGGGTTGAAAGCCCCAGTTCAGGGTTTTTTGTTTTTGTTTTTGGGTTTTTTTTTTTTTTGAGAGATTTTTGCTATAGGGCATATGCGCTCACCAGAAAGACACAGAGACAGAGAGACAGAAAGCAAGAAATCACCCCCCACGGGGGATGGCCATGACACAATCCCTTCTCCTCCATTCTTTTCTTGGGATCTTGGGCACACACGTGGGTCCAGTGTGAGTTTAAGCCACCGGGTCCGGGACTTGAATCGTGGTCAGCTACATGGGAGTCCAGAGACACAGCCATTACACTAACTGCTGGTCGCACCCCAGTTCAGTTTTGATCCACACACTGACCAAGTGAGAAGCTCCAACTTGATGGGAAGAAGGGTTGAGAAGAAGAGGAAGAGAGTGATACCAAGCTTGGGTAAAGACAGACGGGCAAGGACAGCGTGGAGTCTGTTGTACGTACTGGTGAGGGTCTCCCCTCACCCACTGCCCCAGGAGGTCATGCCTCAGAGCTTGCTGTGCAGAAGGAGCTTCTAAACAAGAAGCGACGGAGCCACAATCAGTGGGTAAGAGCCTGTGAGACCAGGAGAGGAAGGAGGGCTGACTCGGGGCCAGATGAAAAACAGTAACTCCAACTGCTAAAATTTGAGCGTGTTTCCCTGAAAAGTCGTGTGTTAACTCATAAAAAAAGAGATTGATTGAGAGATTAAAAATCTGATCCACTTGGGACACATCCTCCCAAGTGGGACCTTTGGGAAGATTTGTGATTTGAGTGATTAGGGGAGGATCCCCATTCCGGCGAGTTTAGAAGGAGAGGAAATGAGGCAGACAGAACCCCAACATGGAACACAGACCATGGCCTCTCTGCACAGGCCTGCCAAGCTCTCTGCTTCTCACGGCCATGTCGTAGTAGGCCGGCTGCCGACCCCACACCTTTGGACTTTCCAGTCACTGGAATCGTGAGTCACATTAACCTCTATTCTTCATAAATCACCTAGTCTCGGGCATTTCTGTTAACAATACAATAACAGACTAACACGCCAATGATTTTCATTGTAATAGCAGTCACTTTTAACATACACAGATTAGTCTACCCTTTATCCGTGGAGGACATATTCCAAGACCCCCAGTGGATGCCTGAAACCATGAATGGAACTAAATCCTATATATACTGTTTTTTCCTATATATACATACCTATGATAAAGTTTAATTTATACACACACACATATATATATGTGTGTACTGGGAAAAATATATATATACCCATGATAAAGTTTAATTTATAAATTAGGCATAGTAAGCGATTAATAGCAATAATAAAGAGAAAAATTATCACGGTATATGTTTTAGAAAATGATATGACTGTGGTCTGTCTCTCAAAGTGTTATTGTACAGTACTTACCTACGTTCAGTCCACAGATAAGAGGAGATTACCACACTCTCATGCCAAGCACTTGAATAATAATAAAAGCTGGTATTCACAGAGAGCTTACTGTTACTCGGCCACTAGTCTAAGTGCTGGAAGGTTCCATCTCATTTAACCTTCAGAGAAGCCTCTGAAACAACTCCCATTCATAATAGAAAAGGAAACTCGGGCAGTTAAGGTAACTCGCCCCAGCTCACCCTGGTTATAAGGTCAGTCTCTAACTGAGTCATCTGCCTCCCTTGACCAACTGCTAGACAACGGAGCCTCCCACCATCTAAGATGTTCAAGACAGTTCCTGAATGCCCAGCCCAGCCTTCAAACAGCAGCTGTCTCTTCAGAAGGTGCTACCCACACAGCCACAGGATATAAATTCGCAGCAACCTACTCGGAGTAGGCTGTGGTTGGATGTTCCAATTTTAATCGTCAACAGCAGTGCCCAAGTAGTTCTGGCCATTCATTGCACTTCAGTCGCGAAGAGGCAACTGGCAGTCTGTCTAAGCAAACGCTGAAAAAACTCAGAAAGGCAGAAGAAGGTGAGGAGCAGATGTAGTCCCCACTGGTAACAAAGGTTAAAGAACGCACTCCTTCCAAGAGGCCAGCTTCTAAAATGTAAAACGACAAATGAAGCTGAGCTGCTGAGCAGTGTAAACTTTTCCCAGGTATCAACAATCATTGCAATATATTTGATACATTTTTGAGTATCTGCATGCTTCTTCCTTGCCTTGATCCAGTAATTGAGAAAGTGCACAATTAAAAGTGACCCTGTTCACAGAACCTTCACCCCTAAGGTGCACATCCATGTCATTAAGTAAGCCAGAGGGGACAATGAGATTTCCGGTTGGTCTCTGTCTTTGATTTACACTTTGACCTTAGGTAATTGTACCACGGGGAGTTAATTAGATGGAGTAAAAATAGAAGGGCTGACCCTCTTGCATTGACTATCCCTGTGGGAAGACCCAAAGGTAGACAGATAAAGCTGTATCCTATCACTGGATTTCATTATGGTCTGAAGCTTTTCCCTACTGCCAAACATGTCCTTTGCAACATTTACAAGCCCATTAGAAGTTGACTTTAGGGGCCAATAGGTGGCATAGTGGTTGAGGCACTGGACTCCCAAGTGGTCAATGGCAATTCGAGTCCTGGACCCGGAGGCTTGAAACTCATGCCAGGCACATGTTCATGTGTGCCCAAAATTCCAAGAAGAGAATGGAGGAGAAGGGATTGCAGCATGGCCATCCCCTTAGAAGGATGATTTCTTGGTTTCTGATTCTCTGTCTGTCCGGTGAGTACACACTCCCTATAACAAAACTCAAAAGGTGATTTTAATAGTTATTAAAGTACATTTAGCTTTCCGTGTGTTGGATTTATTTTATCCTTCTAAAAACCCTTGGAGAAACTGAGTGCAAATGTTATCACCACATAACAAATAAGGAAACCAAGGCACAGGGCTTGCCTAGTTTACATGTCTGAGATTAGAACTATGGCCTCTGACCTCTCCAACAAATCCATAGCCAACCATGGCCAGATGAAGATTGAGTCAGGATTCCTGTCTTACACTCATTTTGGAAGTAGATTTGCTATGAACCTTAACTAAAGGAAGGCTTATATGAAAGCTATGGAGCCGGGGACAGGGAAGATTAAACACAGGAGGACTCTGGTACTGAACTTGAAGGACTCCCAGAATAATAATAATAAGACAAGACCCATTGACGGAATGCTTGCTGTATGCCGGGCCCTGGGCCAAGAACTTTATACATTCACATTTCCTTATTTGGCACTCTCTACTATTGAGGGAGGTGGGATATGGTACTCTCCATTTTCAGCATCAGACACCATATCCCACAAAGTCTCCCCAGACCTGGGTATTCATCACATCAAAGCCATTATAGCTTATCAAAACACCATGCTGCCTCCTGTACTTCAGGGGCTAGGGAAAAGAAAGTCCTTTCTCAAAAGTAAGTCTGGGGACCAGCAGTTAGCATAATGGCTACGTCACTGGACTCCCATGTAGTCGACCGTGGTTTGAGTCCCGGACCCGGTGGCTTAAAACTCACGCCGGGCACTTGTGTGTGCATGCCCAAGATCCCGAGAGGAGAATGGAGGAGAAGGGATTGCAGTGTGGCCATCCCCCCAGGGGGGTGATTTCTTGCTTTCTGTCTCTCTGTTTCTCTCTGTCTCTCTGGCGAGTGTGCATGCCCTATAGCAAAAAAAAAAAAAAAAAACCAGTAAGTCTGACCCAGTCGCAGTGGCACACACGCAGCACCACTGCTTTGGAGGCTGGAAGCCAAATGGGAGGCCTGGGTTTGGTTCCTGAACACTAATATTCGCCAATTTGGAGACTGGGACAGGAGGATCACAACAGTGAGAACTTATAAAAATACCACACTGTGTCTTCTAGTCCCTTCCTCTCTTCTTCTCTTAAAGAAAAAAAAAAAAAAAAAAAAAGACACTAATTCAGTGGTCTGAGCTTCAAAAGTACATTACCTTGAGATTTTTCATGCCAAAAAGAAAAATCAGAAAAATGGTTTATTTGGGGGTTTTGTTTGTTTTTAAGAGATTTTTTTGCTACAGGACGAATGTGTTCGTCAGAGAGATAGAGAAAGACAGAGAGACAGAAAGAGAGAAATCGCCCCCCAGGGCACAATTGGCCACACCACAATCCTTTCTCCTCTTGAGACTTTGGGCATGTATACACACGTGCCTGGAGTGTTTTAAGCCTTTTGGTTCCTGGACTGAGACAGCTGTCACTATGTGGGAGTCCAGGAACACAACCATTACGCCATCTACTGGTCCCCCATATTGTTAAAATTATTATTTTTAAAAATTTTGTTTAACTTTATTTATTATTATTTATTATTTTAATTTGACCAGAGAGAGATTGAAAGAGAGAGAAGGAAAGTGAGAAACTGAGTTGCCAGGTCCGGGACTTGAACCACAGTCGGCCCCCAGGGGGATGGTCATGCCGCAATCCCTACTCCTCCATTCTCCTCTCGGGATCTTGGGCACGCACGCACACGTGCCCGGCGTGAGATTTAAGCCACCGGGTCTGGGACGTGAACCACGGTCAACTACGTGGGAGTCCAGCGACACAGCCACTACACTAACTGCTGGTTCCCTGGACATTTAAATTATCTTTACATTTCCCATTGCTATTTTACGTATCTATGGGGTCCTTGGAAAAGTCATGACGTATTTTTTTCCATGTTTTTTGTATGTAAAAATGCTCATGACTTTTTCAATGACCCAACAGTAGCATGGGGGTAGGTCAAGCAGTCTAGGTGGCTTTGAAGCACAAAAGCCTTTTTTTTTTCTTTTAATTCTTTTTAGAGAGATTTTTGGTATAAGGCACATGTGCTTACCAGAAAGACAGAGAGACAGAAAAAGAGAAATCGCCCCCAGCGGTCATACCCACACCGCAATCCCTTTTCCTCCATTCTCCTCTCAGGATTTTGGGCATGCACGCACATGCACCTGGTGTGAGTTTTAAGTCACCGGGTCCAGACTTTGAACCAAGGTTGACTACGTGGGAACCCAACGACGTAACCATTACTCCATCTGCTGGTTCTATAACACGAAAGCCTTTCTAAGCCTTAGCTTTCCTCATCTGCAAAATGAGGATAATATGTTACTGTACAGTATTGTGAGAATTCAATAATATACCATATAGAGCATTGAACACGGTTCTCGTTACACACTAGACACTCAACAGAAGATGGCTGCTATCACTCGGAGTACCATGATGCTGTTGCTAGAAAGAAACAGGAGAGACGCAATAAGGAGAGCTGTCAGAGTAAATAGAAAGACACTGTCATGAGCAAAACGTTCTGAATTCAGAGGGTAACTTTCTAGGCTCTTCTGTGCTCCTAACAATTTTCCATGATGGGTATCTTTTTGGTGCTTTTTCCTAGAAGCTTTAATTTTGACTTTGGTGGGGTGGGTTCTGGAGTCATTATGCCACAATGGTTGTTTCTGCTCGGTAAACAGGGAAAAGCCAGAACGGTACCCACAGTGGGGTGGAACAACGTGACGTACTAGCTCTTTTCCTATTGCAAACCCGGCCTGTGAATGCAGCTACACCAGGCGAAGACCATGCGGCAGACACCAGCTTTTCTACATTTCAGAAAATTATACTGAAGCAGCTACTAAATGGCTCCCCAATGGTCATAAGGAATGACCCTCCTCATTTAAGGCGAGGAATAGTAAGAGCTTCCTGAGTTTTTAGTACCCCACCTCTCTCTGTCTCTCTCTGCCAAATGTTCATGCCCTATAGCAAAAAAAGAAAAAAAAAAACATTAAGTGTGAATTATGGTAAGAACAAGGAAGGAAAAGTGGAACACAGTTAGAAAAGATTAGCATAGGAACATTTTTTTAGAGAGATGTTTGCTATAGGGTACATGCTCTGGCCAGAGAGACAGAGAGACAAAAAGTGAGAAATTGTCCCCTAGAAGGGATGACCACACCACAATCCCTTCTCCTCCATTCTCCTTTTGGGATCTTGGGCACGCACATGGGCCCGGCATGAGTTTTAGGCTGTCAGGTCTGGGACTTAAATCGCAGGCGACAACCTGGGAGTCCAGCGATGTAAGCATTAGGCCATCTGCTGGTCCCAATTTGTTCTTGTTTGTTTTAGATTGGTGGGATTTAAATCAATGCACAATGTCATTATAGCTCCTCTCACTAGGAAGCAAAGTCTGTTTTCCTGCTTTTTGGATATGAGTTGCCCTCATGAGCTGCTTTGACCAAGGAATGTGGCAGAAGTGATGTCAGGCATGTCACAGAACCAAGGTATCTGGAGGCCTCAGCATCCATGTGGACACAATTGGAACTCTGAGACCAATGGACCAGGAAGAAGCTGAGTGCAAAGACTGTGTGGAGGGACAGAGGCCTGTCTCCTGATTGTGCCCAGTTCCAAGTCAACCTGCCCGCCAACTACAGCCCCTAAGTGAACCCGGGCAAAATCAGGAGAAGGATAATCCAGGCAACCCGCAGAATCATGAGAGATGATAACTGCTGGTTATTTGAGGCCACTACACTTGGGGTTGCTTGGATTTCAAAAATGGAGATCATGCAAGAGTTCTGTGAAAGGTGTCACTTAGGTCACTTAGGCTGAAGAATGAGGAGCTGGAAAGGCACAGAGTGGGAGAGCACGCAGGCCATGGCGGGGAGAGCTCTGGCTCAGGGATAGGCAGCTCTCTCAGCTTGTCCAACAGCAGAAGGGCTGCCCCCACTGGAGGGAATAGATTGGAGAGGCAGTGTATGCTGTCATAAGCCAACCAGATACCTCATCACCACCACCCACAAGACTGCGGCACTGGGTCCCCTGGCGTCTGCTGGCATACTGACTGACAGCACCCAGCTGATCCTCCTCTGTGAATTCACGTTGGTGGAAGGGCTGCCTAGAGGGAGGGCTGCCCTCCATGGGGGCATCTTGCCTCCAATGACAAGTCTATGTACAGGTAATGGGAAGGGGGCTTGATACATAGGCCAGCCTCTGACCAGAGCTGAGCTTTGTTCAACTTCTCCATCTGCCCTACCCTGCTTTTCTCACTCCCCTGATGTGTTGCTCCTCTGTACCTCCCAGATAAATCCCTCTACACAACTCTCCTTTTTAGGGCTACCTGTGACCTAATGGTTAGGAGAGCTGGATCCCACATGACTGACTGCGGTTCAAATCCCAGCCCTGGTGGCTTTGAAGACATGCCTGGCTTATGTGCATGAGTGCCTAGAACCCTGATGGGATGAGATATGGGAGAAGAGGGAATTACAGTGTGACTACACTTTATTGAGGGATACTTTTTTTCTCTTCCTCTTTCTCTCTGTCTCTCTCTGGTGAGTACATACACCTTCTGGAAATTAAAAAAAAAAAAAAAGTCTCCATCCAAGAATCTGCTTCCTGGGGCATCCAGAAGAGAAAGAGGAAGGGCAAGTGAATAAAGTGATCATTTGAGCCAGCTGGTAGCATGGTGGTTAAGGCGGCTTGATCCCATTGACCAATAGCATGGTTCGATGCCCCCATGGCTTGAAGTGCACCCCGTGTGTGTGTGTGTGTGTGTGTGTGGTGTGTATGTATGCACGCATGTGCTCAAAATCCCAAGAAGAAATTAGAGTAGAAGGAATTGTGGTGTGGTCATGTCACCTGGGGAGGATGCTTCCCTCTCTTTCTCTCTGTCTCTCTCCAGTGAGTGAATGATCCCTAGAGAAATCAATCAATCAATCAATCAATCAGGCTAGAATAGAGGCTTTGGGAATGGATATGAACAGACAGATTTGAGGTTAAGAGGTAGAGTCTTGGGAGTATACAGTTATTTGAAACATGGAGAAACTGAAAGCATGACAGGATCACGAAGAACACCGTATCAGAAAGGGAAACAATAGTAATACTGGTCCTACCTTCAGATGTTGGTATTTTGTTCACTATGGGTTTAATTAATTTTGATTTTATAAAAATACCATTTAGGGGACCAATGGTTGACGTAATGGCTATGTCGCTGGACTCCCATGTAGTCAACCACGTTTCGAGTTCCAGACCCAGTGGCTTAAACTCACGCCGGGCACGTGTGCGTGCGTGCCCAAGATCCCAAGAGGAGAATGGAGGAGAAGGAACTGCGGCGTGGCCATCCCCCCTTGGGGGGGTGATTTTTCATTTCCTGTCTCTCTGTCTCTCTCTGTCTTTCTGGCGAGTGCCTGCACCCTATAGCAAAAAAACTCTAATTAATTAATTAATTAAAATACCATTTATAAGGGCCAGTAGGTGGCACAGTGGTTAAGGTGCTGGGCCCCCACATGGTTGACTGCAATTCAAGTCCCAGATCTGGCAGCTTACAAATTATGTGTATATACATGTTCACAATCCCAGGAGGAGAATGGTGGAGACTCACCCTTTGAGGGGTGATTTCTCACTTGCCTTCTCACTGTCTCTGTCTCTCCCCAGTGACGGTACTTGCTGACTGTCTCGCCGTAACTGGTTACAGAAATCAACTCCCTTCTTCTCTGTTACCAGTCAACTATGTCTGACTGCTTCTTCTCATGCTCAATCAAACCAGAGGCAGAGGCTGGAGAAGAAAGAAATTTATTTCAGAGTGACATTCAGCAAGTATTATCAAACTACTGGAAAAGCTCAACATGTTCTCAGTATTTATAGAGACAAGCACGTGCAAGTCATTCCTCATACAATCAATCAGAGTCCATCGCTTTCCCCTGAGTAATTACTCCTTCAAATACCCATTCCTGGTTTCTCATCTGACCTGATGTGTTGCTCCTCTGTACCTCCCAGATAAATCCCTCTACACAACTCTCCTTTTTAGGGCTACCTGTGACCTAATGGTTAGGAGAGCTGGATCCCACATGACTGACTGCGGTTCAAATCCCAGCCCTGGTGGCTTTGAAGACATGCCTGGCTTATGTGCATGAGTGCCTAGAACCCTGATGGGATGAGATATGGGAGAAGAGGGAATTACAGTGTGACTACACTTTATTGAGGGATACTTTTTTTCTCTTCCTCTTTCTCTCTGTCTCTCTCTGGTGAGTACATACACCTTCTGGAAATTAGAAATTAAAAAAAAAAAAAGTCTCCATCCAAGAATCTGCTTCCTGGGGCATCCAGAAGAGAAAGAGGAAGGGCAAGTGAATAAAGTGATCATTTGAGCCAGCTGGTAGCATGGTGGTTAAGGCGGCTTGATCCCATTGACCAATAGCATGGTTCGATGCCCCCATGGCTTGAAGTGCACCCCGTGTGTGTGTGTGTGTGTGTGTGTGGGGGGTGTATGGTGTGTATGTATGCACGCATGTGCTCAAAATCCCAAGAAGAAATTAGAGTAGAAGGAATTGTGGTGTGGTCATGTCACCTGGGGAGGATGCTTCCCTCTCTTTCTCTCTGTCTCTCTCCAGTGAGTGAATGATCCCTAGAGAAATCAATCAATCAATCAATCAATCAGGCTAGAATAGAGGCTTTGGGAATGGATATGAACAGACAGATTTGAGGTTAAGAGGTAGAGTCTTGGGAGTATACAGTTATTTGAAACATGGAGAAACTGAAAGCATGACAGGATCACGAAGAACACCGTATCAGAAAGGGAAACAATAGTAATACTGGTCCTACCTTCAGATGTTGGTATTTTGTTCACTATGGGTTTAATTAATTTTGATTTTATAAAAATACCATTTAGGGGACCAATGGTTGACGTAATGGCTATGTCGCTGGACTCCCATGTAGTCAACCACGTTTCGAGTTCCAGACCCAGTGGCTTAAACTCACGCCGGGCACGTGTGCGTGCGTGCCCAAGATCCCAAGAGGAGAATGGAGGAGAAGGAACTGCGGCGTGGCCATCCCCCCTTGGGGGGGTGATTTTTCATTTCCTGTCTCTCTGTCTCTCTCTGTCTTTCTGGCGAGTGCCTGCACCCTATAGCAAAAAAACTCTAATTAATTAATTAATTAAAATACCATTTATAAGGGCCAGTAGGTGGCACAGTGGTTAAGGTGCTGGGCCCCCACATGGTTGACTGCAATTCAAGTCCCAGATCTGGCAGCTTACAAATTATGTGTATATACATGTTCACAATCCCAGGAGGAGAATGGTGGAGACTCACCCTTTGAGGGGTGATTTCTCACTTGCCTTCTCACTGTCTCTGTCTCTCCCCAGTGACGGTACTTGCTGACTGTCTCGCCGTAACTGGTTACAGAAATCAACTCCCTTCTTCTCTGTTACCAGTCAACTATGTCTGACTGCTTCTTCTCATGCTCAATCAAACCAGAGGCAGAGGCTGGAGAAGAAAGGAATTTATTTCAGAGTGACATTCAGCAAGTATTATCAAACTACTGGAAAAGCTCAACATGTTCTCAGTATTTATAGAGACAAGCACGTGCAAGTCATTCCTCATACAATCAATCAGAGTCCATCGCTTTCCCCTGAGTAATTACTCCTTCAAATACCCATTCCTGGTTTCTCATCTGACCATTCCTCACACAGATGTGCCTCTGACTCAGCACGTGAGGCCTTTCTTCATTTCAAAATGGCTGCTGTCCTGCTGTCCTGCTGACCTGCGTCTGCCTCTGGTGTCACTGACCACAAGAAGCAGTTGGATTTAGTTAGCCGGTAACAAAATTGATCATTTTTCTGATTTTAAGATCTTAGAGTAATGTTGATTTTTTTTCCCAGAATACTGGGCAGAGCTTCTTGTTTTATATCTTATTATTTATGATAGAGCACGTGTGCATGCAGGAGAAAGAGTTGGGAGTAGAGAGAGAGAGAGAGAGAGACCGACCTTCCACAGAGCTCAGTCACGCCATAATCCCCTTCTTCCAAACCACCAAAAACCACCAGGATCTGGGTGTGTGTGCCCAACCTGTTTTCAGGTCAACAGGGCCACGGACTGGATCCATAGCCAGCATGCAGCTTCCAGCTCCACCCAGCCCAGCTCACTACCAACTGTGCTGCAGAGGCTGGGCCTTGCTGTGCAAAGGAAATCCAGTTCTGAACTTTCTCTTTATTCCTGTTTACATTTCCATTAAAGATGTTTTTGTCATGTTTATGGACCTAGGCTTAAAGATGAAGAGTAATGCCTAACTAGGCGTTGCTTAAGAGCAACCGGTAATGCTTCTGTTCTCAATGGCAGCAAGGCACTCGGGTTACGACCTTGATTTCTATGAACATTTCCTGAGTACTCACTAGTGTTAGGGAATCCGGGGGAAGCGCATCACATACCTCCTGGCATTTAATCCTCCGGCCACCTATAAAGCAAACATGCCCATCTTCCTAAGTTATTCCCAGAGAACACTGAGGGAGGCACCCTGAAGGGGCACAGCTGGAAGGTATTGCTCTCAAAGGCCCCATAGCTTACAAACAATCTGCAGGTGGAATATTTCTTTAAGAATTATTTTATTTAACTTTCTTTCTTGATTTCTTTTTTTCTTTCTTTTTATTTGAACAGGGAGGGACAGAGTAAGCGAGAGAGAGAGAAAGTGAGAAAGCAAGCCGCCAGGTCTGGGACTTGAACCGCAGTTACCCATGTGAGAATACAGTGCCCTTAACCACCATGCCACCTGCCAGCCCCTGCAGGTGGACTATTTCTCCTAATTTCCCCTGCACCCGGGATTAGACAAACCACTTTTTCATTGCCCACAGCAAAAATCATATCCGGGTGTGCTCACCCAAATGGAAAAGGGGTGTTTCATCCTTTAGGAGTGAGTCCTTTCAAGGAGTCCTCTATTAATAACACGAATCGCAGGCTGACACTGAGTCAGCATGTCGAGTCTAACTGGTATCCCCGTTCTGCATGAATAACGGCATGTGCTGAGTAAGAGGTTTGGAGCTGCGTTAATTCCCTCCCTGTGGCTTTTACCTCCAGAATTGGCTTACTCCACGGCTGTGGCCTGAGATGCCAGCACAACACAGCAGCCGTCTTGGGTTGCAGGACTCATTTTCTCAGTACCTTCTGGTCTCTTTCGCCCTTGAACTACAGATATCGACTTTTCACTTCAGTACAAATTATCTTGAGAAATTCAAGGCCAAAGAAAAACAGGCAACAAGGCCTGCCGCGGTAGGATGGACTTGGAATAGAGTCGGATATGGAAGAGGCGGTGCGAAGGCCTGTTCTGTCCAGGCAGGTCCAGACTCTCTTGCATTGTTGGAAAGGTTATCCTGGGGAGACCCAGCATCCAAAACATCTGGATTTTGTACTTTAAAGAAAGTCCATATTTGCCATCTGGAAGGCATAGTATACATTTTTGTTCTTTATGTTTTTATTTGTCTTTCGTGGTTTTATTTTTGGCCACAGAGCATGTGCACTCACCAGAGAAAGACAGAGAAGGAAATGAGAAATCACCCCATTGGAGGAAGTGGCCAGGTGACAGTCCCCTCTCTAGTCTCTTCTCAGGATTTTGGGCATGCACACACACATCCCCAGTGTGATTTTCCAACTGCCAGATCCAGGACTAGAACCATGATTGGTCATGTAGGAATCCAGTGCTTTAACTTCCACACTACCTGCTGGCCTCTGTTCTTTATATTTAATAAATAAGAAACCTTGAGGCCAGCAGGTGGCATGGTGGTTAAGGTGCTGGACTCCCACGTGGCTGACTACTGTTCAAGTCCTAGACCTGGAGGCTTACTTTCTCACTTTTTTTCCCCCTCTCTCTCTCCCTGGTAAGTGCACATAACCTATAGCAAATTTAAAAAAAAAAATTATAATAACGTGAATAAAATTAAAATAAGAAACCTTCAGGAGAAGGGATATTATCTTAGTACATGTTATCTTGAAACAAGTTTCAAAATGTTTAACATCAAATTCATTAAAAATGGATGCCCTGGGAACTGGCAGTTAGCGTAATGGCTATGTCGCTGGACTCCCGCATAGTCGACCGCGGTTCACGTCCCAGGCCCGGTGGCTTAAAACTCACGCCGGGCGCATGTGCGTGCGTGCCCAAGATCCTGAGAGGAGAATGGAGGAGAAGGGATTGCGGCGTGACCATCCCCCCTGGGGGGTGATTTCTCGCTTTCTGTCTCTATGTCTCTCTCTGTCTGTCTGGTGAGCGCACGTGCCCTATAGTGAAAACCTCTCCAAAAAAAAAAAAAATGGATGCCCTTCCAAAGAAAGTACGAATATCCTAATATAAGAAACAAAACCCCTGATGTTCTGTTTTAGAAATCCTAGAAAGTTTTAGAAATCCTATATTCTACACTATGCGCACAAAAGGGGGGGAAGGAATTATTTATTTATGCACATCGAGGATCAATTTAGCATCTTCATTCATTCCACATTGTCAAGAGTGTTTATCAAGCACTCTTCCCCCAAAAAAAATCTTTGCCAGCTGGAGAATTCTCTGACTTACAATTCACAGACTCCTATACTTGGGCAGGCTTTTTGAGGTCATCTTGTCAAATACGTTCCAGGGCCTTCCTCCCTGACATCCTGACAGATGTTTCGCACATGCGGCAACTATTCCAGCACCGACTCGCCTTCCAATCTTCCCCGACCCCAGTCAGCAGGCACTGCTAGCCCCCAGACAGCGGGCACTCCCACCCCGCCGAGTCTTTGCAATATGGACTGAATTGTGTTCTTCCCACACTCGCTCGTTAAAACCCTGTTTCATCTATTTTCTGTCGCTAATAATAGTACACCACAGATTGGGTAACTTATAAAGAATAAAGGTTTATTCAGCTCAGAGTTTTGGAAGTCCGAGGGTAAGGGACCTACCTGGTGAAATCTTTTGTTGGTAGGGCTCTCTTTCAGGACATCACATGGAAAAAGGGCAAGAGCTGGGACCAGCAGGTGGTGTAATGGTCATGTCACTGGACTCTCATGTAGTCGACCACAGTTCGAGTCCCAGACCCAGTGGCTAAACCTCATGCTGGGCACGTGTGTGTGTGTGCCCAAGATCCTGAGAGGAGAATGGAGGAGAAGGGGTGGTGGGTGACTTCTCACTTTCTATCTCTCTGTCTCTGGTGAATGCATGTGCCCTATAGCAAAAATCTCAAAGGAAAAAAAAAAAAAGAAGAGGGAGAGAGCTTATGTATCTATGTCTCATCTCCAGTCTCTCTTTCTCTTATAACATCACCAGAATTTAATTATAGGGCCTTAACAAGATGGTATTATCTAACCCTGATTACCTTCCAAAAATCTACTTAATATCATAGTCATATTAAGTTTCCACCCTCTTTTTTTTTAATATTTATTTTATTTTATTTATTTATTCATTTATTTTAGTTTAGTTTAGTTTAGTTTGACCAGAGAGAGACAGAGGGTGAGACTGAGAGAGAGAGAGGAAGTGAGAAAGCAAGTCACCAGATTCAGGACTTGAACCCTGGTCGGCCATATGGTAGTGTCCAGCG
>NW_006203757.1:750637-753272 GCF_000334495.1 Tupaia belangeri chinensis
GCAACACACCCGTCCCTCTGCTGGTGCTTTTTTTTTTTTTTTTTTTCCCCCATTTTGCTATCGGGTGCATGTGCTCACCAGAGACAGACAGAGAGGGAAAGTGAGAAATCACTCCTCAGACGGAATGACCATGTTGCAATCCCTTGTCTTCCATTCTCCTCTTGGGATTTTGCGCATGCATGCACATGTGCCTGGTGTGATTTTCAAGCCTCCAGGTCCAGGACTCTAACTACAGTCAGCCATATGGGAGTCCAGAACTTTACCCACCATACAAACTGCTGGCCCCAAGGTTCCACCCTCTTAATACCATTACAAGGCAGTGAAGTTCCTAACCCTGACAGAACCTTAATCTTAGACTTGCAGCCTTCAGAATGGTGAGAAAACAAATGTGTGTTGTTTAAGCTACCCAACTTCGGTTATGGCAGGCCCAAGCAAAGACACCTCCCTCCAAAGGTTTTAGGCCTTCTTCCCAGCCTGCCTCTTTAATGGTTCCCAGTTCCCACTGTCATGTTCTAGGGTGAAGTCTATTCTAGTTCTCCCTTGTTCACGCATTGCTTCATCAATATGTGTCTTATCTCCCAAAGCACATCATCAATGCATTGGAAAAAGCAATCAGGTTATACAAGCCTCTTTTATTCTAAAATGCCTAGAAGGAGGTTGCGTCGACTCTGACATTCAATACCTCTGAACCCCTTAAATGAGCGGTAGTTAAACTGCTCCTGCTAGCTACCGGTTGTGTCAATGTAGATAGATTAATCCTCAGTGTTCACATCGGTTAAGTGTGGAATAAATTCTCTCTCCTAAGTAGAACTTATCAAATAAGGTTGTAGGGAGGATTAAATGAAAACAGTCTTGCACTTAAGAAGTGCTCCAGAAGGCACGGGACCCCTTTAGTTCAGTGACGAGCTCCCCGCTGTTTAAAGAAGTCTCTTGCCTTTCACATTTTCTTGCTCTGAGATGAGCTAGGCAGAATTGGACTAGTTGGAAGATATAAATAATGGAGCCCAGGTCTCTCTCTCTCTCTCTCTCTCTCTCTCTCTCTTTTCCTCTTCCTCCCTCCCTCCCTCTGCTGGCTCTCCAGAATGGAATGCTTTTTGCTTCAGTAACGTTTTCTAGTCTCATTAGTTTTATGTTTCTGTTTAAACAGCAGCTTGATGTGGCGAAAGCATCCTCTCCAGTATGCTCTATTTACTGAACGCATTAAACGTTAAGGATGAGGAAATGTTAAAAGGTGGGCTCTCTGGTCCAGGATGTGAAGGCCCTGGTTTTGCTTTGTTCTAACTTTTTAAAACATCCCAATGTCCCAACCACGACTGTGAACAGATTGTACAGAAAAACAACTTCACTGTATTAACATCTTATTAGAAAACTTCTAATTACCCACCCACATGCAGATGGGGGTGTATTCTGTCAGCCTGTGTAGTGATTCATTCGCCTCTCCCCATTGACACAAGTCACAGGAATTATTTGGTTGGATAATTTGCAAACATTGATAAACCTGGTGCCTTAGATCATGTTTATGAAGAAGCTGTTGCAATACTCACTTTTTTATTTTTTAGAGAGATTTTTGCTATAGGGCGCATGCACTCACCAGAGTGACAGAAACAGAAAGGGAATGGACACATCTCATTCCCTTCTCCTCCCTTCTCCTCCATTCTCCTCAGGATTTTGGGCACATACGCACACGTGTCTGACATGAGTTTTGTTTTTAAAGAATTATTTATATTTAACGTTTTCATTTATTCATTTATTTTAAGTTGACCAGAGAGAGGGAGGGAAAGTGAGAAAGCAAGTCACCAGGTCCAGGACTCAAGCTGTGGTCGGCCATGTGGGAGTGTCCAGTATCTTAACCACCATGCCACCTGCTGGCCTCTTGGCATGAGTTGTAAGCTGCCGAGTCCAGGACTCAAACCATGGTCGACTATGTGGGAGTCCAGAAATATAACCATTCACCATCTGCTGGTCCCAATACTCACCCTTTGATTTAGAATCTCTACAAAGGATACCTTCTGTGGCTGGCCCAGGAATCTGTTCAATGGGAAACAGACTTCCTGCTTCCCAAACCCTCTACCCTTTCCAAAGTCAAGAGTTTAATCAATACCAGTAGAATCGTGCATAAGGCAGTTTAAAGATGACTATTATAGGTTAGTGTAAACCCAATCTATGTTTTGCAGATCCTTGGATTCAGTAGACCAACACCTGAAACCTCGCAATGAAGAAGTCTTGGTGAGTGGCTCATGCATCCTTATCTGTTATGTAACTCAGTGTGAGTGGACATGTGCCTTGATCTATTGAGCTGCCAAGGGAATTTCGTGATTTGACTCTTGGTGAGGAATTTCTAGGGTAATATCCATTTCACTTTTTAAAAGTTGTCTGATAAACTTTCTCGCTGGGCACTAGAAAAAAAGAAATAACTAAAGTGAATTGACTTTTCCAGTGGCATTAAAAATTAAACTGAAGGGGACTAGCAGGTGGCATGGTGGTTAAAGCGTTGGACACTCCCACTTGCTGATGATGGTTCAAGTCCCAGACTGGTTGACTCTGGTCAAATTTAAAAAATAAATGAATGGGGGACCAGCAGTTAGTGTAATGGCTATGTCGCTGGACTCCCACGTAGTCATCCGCGATTCACGTC
>NW_006203757.1:753998-780346 GCF_000334495.1 Tupaia belangeri chinensis
AAAATCAGCAATGTTTTAGTCAAAAGTCATAAAATTCTATTTCACCAGTTCGGTCTCATGTGCTTAATCTATCTTCTGTTGTGGTTCAATATTCCTAATTAAATTCTGAGATATAATATTCAACTCTTGACTTGTCCCTACAAGTAAGTTGGCCATTTTCTTAGTTTTTGAACTCTTATTTCTGTGTGTCTGTATTTAATTTTCCTGGTATAGCGCTCCCTTCAGAACTTCTTGGAGATCTAGTCTGGTGTTGGTAAATTCTTTCAGGTTTTGTTTATCTGAGAATGTTCTTGTCTTTTCTTCCCATATGAAGGATAATCTTGCCATGTACAGTATTCTTGATTGAAATTGCTTTTCCCTTAACACTTTAAATATATCTTCCAATTCTTTCCTTGCTTGCCCATTGTTTCTGATGAGAGGTCCACTGTTAGCCTGATGGGATACCCTTTGTAGGTAGTTTGACATTCTCTCTTGCCAATCTTAGTATCTTGTCTTTGTCTGTGGTTTTGGTCAATCTGGCTATAATGTGTCTTGGAGAAGATCTTCTTGGGTTGATTATATTTGGGGTCCTTTTTTGTATTTCTTAGGATGGATCTTTGAATACCTCTCTAGGTTTGGGAAGTTTTCTTGCAGGATTTCATGGACTAGATTATCAATGCCCTTATGAGTCTCTTCACCTTCTGGGATACCAATTATCCAGATGTTTGGATGTTTGATGGTATCTAGTATTTCTTGTATATTATTCTCACTTTTGGGGCAATTTTCTCAGTCTTCTTGCTGGATTGTTCTAGGCCAGTGATTCTATCTTCTATATCTGAGATTCAATTTACTGTATGATCTAGTCTGCTTTTAATACTTTCAAAGGAGGTTTTGACTTCCTGTATTATAGCCTTCATCTCTAACAGGTCCATTTGATTCTTTTTAATACTGTATATTTCTTCTTTTAAATCTACAAGAATTTCCTGACCTCCTGGAACTCATCAGATCCTTTCTCCTGCCTCTTCTACAGTTCATTGTCTCTCTTCTCTTCCATCTGTTAGCTTTGTCACTATGAATATTCTTAATTCTTTTTCTGACATTTCCATGAGTTTCATTGTACTGTCTGAGGATGAAGAGGTGTTATTCTTTTCCTTAAGGGAGAAGTATTTTCTTGATTTCCCATGTTTCTTGTGGCCCTGTGGTGATTTCTAGTTATCTGATGGATGGTGTGTTACTTCCTAGTTCTTGAAGTTCTATCTGAGCATTCAGAGGTGTGCAGGAGGAGGTGCTCTGCAATCTCTCTTCTGTTCCTGTTAATTTCTCTCTAGTTTTCACTCTGTGCATGAGATTCAATGGGAATAGAGGAATATTCTGACCCTAATCATATTCAGATGTTTGGATCCTGTTCACTTGGGCCTGCTTAGACACTTAGTGCATAGAGTTAGAAATGAATCTGGAGGGAGAAGTCTCAGCAGAAAATCTTCATTTTTAGTCAAGGAAAGCAATATTTCACAGCTCATGTTCCGTATCCATCTCCCTACCCTGTGTTTTTAAAATCCAATAAAATATGGATATCTTTTTTTGCCTACTTATATGAATCAACCTTCTTAGTAACTACATAACAATTCTTGAACCATAATTTCTTGGGGAGGTTTTTGCTATAGGATGTGTATGCTCGCCAGAAAGACAGAGAGTGAGAAATCTCTCCCCAGGGGGGATGGCCACGCCACAATTCCTTCTCCTCCATTCTCTTCTCAGGATCTTGGGCACACACACATACACGCCCAGTGTGAGTTTAAGCCACCGGTTCCAGGACTCTAACCGCAGTCAACTACATGGTAGTCCAGCAACATAACCATCACACCAACTGCTGGTCCCTTGAACCATAATTTAATCTATCTCCTACCAATCACACTTAGATTGTTCCAATGTTTTTACCACAACATCAGTGAAATAATGTCTGCATTGTTGCAATATAAAGATACTGCATACTTATTAATTTCTCTCTAGTTAAATTCCTAATGTGGAATTACTGGGTCAAAAAGAATACCTGTGATATTTTGATACATTCTGCCAAATTGCCCACTAAAAAACTGTAACAATTTAAACTCGGAAGATATACATTCATACTTATTTGTCTGATCCTTTGCAAACTTCATGCACTGTAGATTTCTTATTTTCTCATTTGCATTTACAATCACTTACAAAACAATGTAATGAAGGGCCTGACTATTGTTTACAAACTATGTGACAATGGACTTTAAAGCTTGGGTTCTCCAAGTTAACTCAGGCAATTAGATCTTTAAAACACACACACACATATGTATAGATACATACATGAATGGATAGATAGATACCTATATGTGTACCTATAGGTATAGCTATAGCTATATCTTCTTTTAGCTATATCTTCTTTTTCCAGATCATAACATCCCCCAAATCTTTGCGAACTAGGTAGGAATTCCTGATCTCTATTGTTAGTTGAAGTTTCAGGGCTGCCAATCTCACCAAAATTTCTGATAGCAAAGTGTTATTGTTTTTCTTGGGCAAGGGACATACTGAAATAGTGTCACTCACTAACCCTTTCCACACATGCTTTAGCATCCAACCACTGGCAAATTCAGTGTCTGGGGAGGGTTCTTTTAAAAAAAAGAATTATTTTTATCTATCTATCTATTTATTTATTTTAATTTGACCAGAGAGAGAGTGAGAGGAAGAGAGAGGGAAAGTGAGAAAGAAGCTGCCAGGTCCAGGACTCAAACCACAATTGGCCATGGGGGAGTCCAGCACCCTTAACCACCATGCTACCTGCCAGTCCCTGGGGAGCATTCTTTAACTGGTTCATAGATGGCCCTTTATCACTGTTTTTACATGATAGGAACGTCAAGCCAGCTCTCTCTTATCTCTCTCCTTTATTTTATTTGTCATTTATTTCTTCCACAAGTGAGAGACACAGAGACAGAGAAACAGTACCTCTAACACTATGACACCATAAACCCCCAGTTTAGTCAGTTCCATATTATGAGCAAGTCTTGCCCTCAGAGAGGTCTCTGGATGCAAACCTGGAGCCTCCCCATGTGGGTCAGCACTGCAGAGCCTTGTGTTTTATCATTGCACCACTGTCTTGGCCCCTGTTTTCCCTTCTACAATGACAGAGAGGATTAAAGAATTCAGCACAGTCCCCTACTCCTACCCAACGTGCAACACCAACTGATTCCTAGCCATCGAGGCCTGGCTGGGGACACTCAAGAGGCTTTCTAGATTCCCTAGTCACCCATTCTACACACTTCAGCACCTGGACAGCTCTCTTGGCGCCACCTCTAGAGGGAGAGCTCGTGAGCGGTTTGTTGAGCCCTCTAGTGGTAGATTTGGTTGTTGCACATCTTTCTTTTTTTTTGGAGAGATTTTTCACTGTAGGGCGCGTGCGCTCGCCAGACAGACAGAGAGAGACATAGAGACAGAAAGCGAGAAATCACACCCCAGGGGGGATGGTCACGCCGCAATCCCTTCTCCTCCATTCTCCTCTCGGGATCTTGGGCACGCACGCACACGCGCCCGGCGTGAGTTTTAAGCCACCGGGTCCGGGACACGAACCGCGGTCGACTACGTGGGAGTCCAACGACATAGCCATTACGCTAACTGCTGGTTCCCTTATTTTTTTTATTTTTGTGGGGTTTTTGGTATTTTTTTTTAGTTGCCACAGGGTGCCTGCTCTTGCCAGAGAGAGGGAGAAAGTTCTACCAGATGAGTTGTGATCAAACACAATCCCTTCTCCTCCATTCCTCATCAGGATTTTGAGCACACACACATATGCTTGGATCGTTTTCCAAGTCCCCCGGGTGGGTGTTGAACTGGTGGACCAATTTGGATCCAGCTCCCTTAAGCACTAGGCCACAGTCATCATCTGGTTTGTTTCTGTTCCTCATCTGCTCTGGGAAAATGACTCAAAGCATATATCCTTGGATCTTACCAATCTGTTAGGACCTCTGGTCTACATAAAACAGGGAGAACATCTAATCGACCCATATTAAATGAAAAACATTTCATCATAGTGCTTAGTGTGTCATGTACTTATGGCAGGGTGGATCTGCTGATCCAGTTAAGTAATTCCTGAGTTTATTACCCAACACGGCCATTGACCACTCATACTCACGCTACTCAGTGGCTAGGGAATGTGAATGAAAGATGTTCAGATGCTCATTCTGAGGGTGTCAAAAAATGAGCAGAATGAATCTTTTAGTAGGATCTGAGGCTTTAGCCAAAGGAAGTAGTTTATTAGATGTGGAGTTCATGCTTTTAGGTATATACCTAAAGGCATCCAGGCGTTTATAGAACCTATTTTGCTCTAGTGTATTTTGTTTTAGGTTTCAGTTGTACCACTTGGGATGCTTTGGGCTGCAAGTAAAGGAAAACCAAACTTAACCTGACTAAAACATAAACTGTGTTATCTCATTAAACAGTTCTGGAGGTTTTCATTCAGGCTGCTATAAAATGCCATACACTTGGTGGCTTATAAACAACCTAAGTTTATTTCTCACAGTTCTGGAGACTGGGAAGTCCAAGATCAAACCATTAGCAAAATCAGTGTCTGGTGAGGGCTCTTCATCTGGTACTTTTTCCCTGTGTTCTCAAATGGTAGGAAGGTTTCTGTTGTGTCTCTTTTTTGTTTTTTGTTTATTTTTTACTTATTTTTTCCATGAGTCAGAGATACAGAGAGAGAGGGAGAGAATCAGTACCTCTAACAAGGGCTGACGCCATAACCCTCCACCTTCGGTCATCCCAGATTATGTGCCAGTGTGTGTCTTCAGGGAGGTCTCTGATGCAAACCTGGAAATTCTGCTTGTGGGTCAGCCTTGCAGAGCCTCATATTTTTCCCTCTTCTCTCCCTGGTGAGTGCACGTGCCATCTGGTAATTAAAAAAAAAAAAAAAGCTGCTTTGCAGATGCTGCTTGAGTCTCTCACCCTCAACCATGGTCAGTCCCACCATGTTCTTCGACATTGCTTTTGGGCCCTTGGGCCACGTCTACTTCAAGCTGTTTGCAGACAAAGTTCCAAAGACAGCAGTAAACGTTTGTGCTTTGAGCACTGGAGAAAAGGATTTGGTTATAAGGGTTCCTGCTTTCACAGAATTATTCCAGGGTTTATGTGCCAAGGTGGCGACTTCACATGCTGTAATGGTACTGATGGCAAGTCCATCCATGTTGAGAAATTAGATGATGAAAACTTCATCCTGAACCATACAGGTCCTGGCATCTTGTCCATGGCAAATGCTGGACCCAACACAAACGTTTTTCATCTGTGCTGCCAAGACCGAGTGGTTGGATGGCAAGCATGCGGTCTTTGGCAAGGTGACAGAGGGCATGAATATCGTGGAAGCCATGGAGCGCTTTGGATCCAGGAACGTCAAGACCAGCAAGAAGATCCCCACTGCTGACTGTGGACAACTCTAATAAATTCGACTTGTTTTCTCTTAACCGCTAGACATTCCTTCTGTAGCTCAGGAGAGCACCCTCCACCCACTCTGCTGGCGATGTCCTGTAACCTGTGCTCTCACTACAGTTCTTAGGGTTCCATATTTTCCTTATTCCCCTCCAAATCTAGCTGAATTGCAAAATTACATTTATGACTATGAAGTAAAAACTAAGTAACCAAAAAAAAGAGAGAAAAAGAAAAAACTGTTCAATTATTTATGAGAGAGTGAATGGACACAAGAGAGAGAGGTAAGCTCTATCTTCAAGGTCTGGTCACACCACAATCCCTTTCTTCCAGTCCTCAAGGTCTTCAGATTCTGACCACTCACATGGATGCCTGGCATATTTCAGGCTGACGTGGTTGGGGATTTGAACCACGGTCATCATGTGGGATCCAGCTTCTCTTGAGTAGCATATTATGTCCATGCCACAGAGCCAATCTAATGATAAGTTTCTTGCAAGTTCTTATAAGTGTTCTTAAAAGATTCTAGTCATATCGTATTAGGGCCCACCCTAATGACCTCATTTGAACTTAATCAAGCACTTGGCATGTGCCAGGAATAGAGCTAAAACTGTATACAAGGGAACTTTAAAAAATATATGGAAAAATGGAGTTAAAGTATGAGTTTATTTTGGTACCAAAAAATTTGCAATTGGGCCCAGCCTCTGTGCACAGTAGCCTTGCAAGTGCCCTGAGAGGTTGGAAGCCATATTGCCAGCTAAAGATTCGGATCCCCAAGTGGACTTGAAAACCCACCAGGTGCACCCACAGGCATGCAATATCTTGAGGAGCTGAAGAGTGGGGAGGACAGCTCATGTAGGGATGAGACTCCGACCCTGCCAAAGTAGAGGACAAATGTAACTCACAAGCCAGTTCTTTAAAGAATGTCATTCTGGGGACCATCAGATGGCATAATGGTTATGCCATTGGACTCCTATGTAGTCAATTGTAGTCTGAGTCCCGGACTCAGCAGCTTAAAACTCAAACCGGGTGTGTGCGTGCATGTCCAAAATGCTGACAGGAAAATGAAGAAGGGATTATTATTAATTTTTTTTGGAGAGATTTTCGCTATAGGGCACGTGCGCTTGTCAGACAGAGAGAGACATAGAGACAGAAAGCAAGAAATCACCCCCCAGGGGGGATGGTCACGCCGCAATCCCTTCTCCTCCATTCTCCTCTCGGGATTTTGGGCATGCACGCACACGCACCTGGCGTGAGTTTTAAGCCACCGGGTCCAGGATGCGAACCGCGGTTGACTACGTGGGAGTCCAGCGACATAGCCATTATGCTAACTGCTGGTTCCTGAAGAAGGGATTATTATATGGCATCCTCCTTGGGAGATGATTTCTCAATTTCTGTCTCTCTGTCTCTCCCTGTCTCTCCAGCAAGCACTCACACCCTATAGCAAAAATCCCTCTCTCTCTCAAAAAAAAAAAAAAGAATGTTGTTCTGTTTGGACAATGAAGACAAATAAAGATGAAATAATGCAAAAACCATAAAGTAACATATATACTGGGGTGCTAAATAGAGTCTACAAAATACAATTCTTTAAACCACCCTGTAATGTAGAGATTGTCTACCCATTGTCTCGTTGTGTTTTTTGTGTTTTTGCTGGAGAGTTTGTACATTTGTCAGAGTGACAGAGACAGAGAGGGAGAAAGCATCCCCCAATGGGGTGTGGTCATGCAATCCTTTTTCCTCCATCTCTCCATCCTGTTGAGATTTGGGGCATGCACACACATATACCCAACATGTTTCCTACTGCACTGAACTGAGCAGCCAGGCATGTGGTATCCAGCTCCCTTAGCCACCAGGCCACAGCCTGGCTCCGTTTGTACTTTTGAAGAGACGAAGCTCAACTATTTGCTTTTGTCCTGCAGCTCTAACATAGGACTCTGAGGGCTGTGTCCGCATTCGTCCATCTTGGAAGTCCATTTCCTAACTCACTAGACTTTCCTACCACCACGTAAGGGGACAGAGCTTAAGACCAAAGAAGTCAGGAAACATATGATGAAATGGGCTTGAGCCTGACCCTGAAGGGCAAACAAAAGTTGTACAGGCAGAAAGAAAAAGAGAAGGCACCTTAAGATACAGGAAAGCATGCCAAGAAGTCCAAAGGAGAGAATTAGTCTAACACAAGAGGGCTGGGGGAGCAGCCTCTGAGACTGACTGATGAGAAGTGAGAAAAGAGTGGGAAGTGGGAGCAGACGAAGAGAGCCTTGAAATCAGGTTAAGGGGGTGGGTTGCAGGCAGAGTTTGAACATGGCATGGTGGGTAAGAGGGAACCATGGAAAGCTTGTGAGTATGAAAGCAATATCAAAAGTAACAGCTTGGGGGGCCAGTAGGTTGCATAGTAGTTAAGGCTCTAGATTCCCACTTGCCTGACTGTGGTTCAAGTCCTGAACATGGCAGCTTGAAAATCACGCTGGGCACGTGTGCATGCATGCCCAAAATTCCAGGAGAATGGAGGGGAATGTAGTGCTTAGTGGTTAAGAGATTCTGCTAAAGGGAACTGGCAGTTAGCATAATGGCTATGTCGCTGGACTCCCCCATAGTCGACCCCGGTTCGTGTCCCGGACCCAGTGACTTAAAACCCATGCCAGGCGCATGTGCATGCAGGCCCAAGATCCTGAGAGGAGAATGGAGGAGAAGGGATTGTGGTGTGGCCATCCCCCCTGGGGGGGGATTTCTCGCTTTCTGTCTCTCTGTCTCTCTCGGTCTGTCTGGCAAGCGCACACGCCCTATAGTGAAAAACCTCTCAAAAAAAAAAAAAAAAGAGAGAGAGAGAGATTCCGCTAAACGTTGTACAATGCATGGGACTGCTCTTCACAACAAAGCAGCAACCACTCGAAATGACCATCATGATGAAGCAGAGAAACCCTCGTTCAGGAAGAATGGGGACATGGAAGAAAGAGACAAGAAGCAAAGGGCCCAGGGGAGATGCTCATTCAGAGAGACCAGAAGAGACAAGTGTCTGGAAAGGGGAAATGAACAGGAAATGGCAAACCTTCCTAGTAATTCAAAAGAAAAATGAAGATGCAATTTATAATCTCCTTTACAGGGAAATTTTCTTCCTTTTATTTTTAAAGAGAGATTTTTGCTATAGGGTGCATGGACTCACCCAAAAGACAGAGACGGAGAGATAGAAAGTGAGAAATCACCTCCCGGGGGGGTGACCATGCCGCAATCCCTTCTCCTCCATTGTCATCTTAGGATTTGGGGCGCCAGGCTCCCACACACACCAAGCATGAGTTTCAAGCCACTGGGTCCAGGACTTGAACCACAATCAACTCTGTGGGAGTTCAGCAACATAACCATCACACCATCTGCTGGTCCCTTCAGGCACCATTTGCTGTTCCCTAAAGGGAACTTTCCTACCAAAGATGAGGAAACTAAGCATAAGATCTATTTTCTTTTATAATTTGCTATAGAGTGTGTTTGCGCTTGCTAGAGAGAAGGAGAGGGAGAGGAAGACAGAGAAAGTGAGAAAGCACCCTCCCCACCCTAGAGACAGAAAGACAGAAAGCAAGAAATCACCCCCAAGGGGGGATGGCCACACCACAATCCCTTTTCCTCCATCCTTCTCTCTGGATTTTGGGCCTGTACACACATGTTGTTTTTCAAGCTGCTGGATCCTGGGACTAGAATTGCATAGTCAGCCATTTGGGGTCCAGCTGCCTTAACCACCATGCACCTAGCTCGCTCAGCATCTACTTTTTTCCCTCAAAACAGCATTGGGAACCAGCAGTTAGTGTAATGGCTATGTCGCTGGACTCCCACGTAGTCGACCGCGGTTCACGTCCCGGACCCGGTGGCTTAAAACTCACGCCGGGAGCGTGTGCGTGCGTGCCCATGATCCCGAGAGGAGAATGGAGGAGAAGGGATTGCGGCGTGACCATCCCCCCTGGGGGGTGATTTCTCGCTTTCTGTCTCTATGTCTCTCTCTGTCTGGCGAGCGCACGCGCCCTATAGCGAAAATCTCTCTCAAAAAAAAAAAAACAGCATTGAAAAGTAAGTGTATTTAACTGTACTTGGCTCATAATAGAGCAAATAGATGAACAGAATAGTAATTCATGACATACAGCATGTTTCATGAACTGGCAACAGAGAAATCTGGTCCACAAAAGGCAGAAGAACTTTGTCCTTTAAGAATTAGAACCAGAGCCGGCAGGTGGCGTGGTGGTTAAGAGCAGTGGATTCCCACATGCCGACTGCAGTTTGAGTCCCAGACCCGGTGGCTTGCTTTCTCACTTTCTCTCTCTCTTGCTCTTACTCTCTGTCTCTCTCTGGTCAAATTAAAATACGTAAAAAAATTAAGTTAAAATAAAGTAATTCTTAAAAAAAAAAAAAAGAGAGAGAGAGAATTAGAACCAAGGGGCTCCACAATCATCAGCTCAATGTTGTATCTATGGTTAGAAATGTACATGATAGGATCTCCCAGGATCTTCTGGATTCTTTATTTAAGGTCTTGGTCAACTGTGGTCACAACGTAACACCTATGCTGAGTTCCCGTCTGTACTAAGCAGTCATCTGCATAGGTTCCCTTGTGTGCAAGGTAATCTAGAATCCTTGGCAATCCTTAGAGCCACTGGATACTTTTGCCCCAGTTTCAACCCTTACACAGTCAGTTATACAAGAAATACACTTGGCATACGGACAGTCTATCATTGACTGCACTAAGTCCAGTTTGGCTTTAATGAAAAAGTAGATAAAGTTAGTATCAATGATGTGGTAAGGTGGACCCAGCTGTGTATTATATTGAAAGAATAAGCAGGAAGGGGGTTGGAGGACAGGTCTTTCCTTCAGTGTGCTAGAATCTTTCTTTTCTTTCTTTTAGGCTTTAATCTATTCTTTTCTCTTAACCTCTGATCTCTGAGACTAAGCATTCACTCATGGTCGCATACTTCCTTGTTTTCTTGTTTCCCCATGTTCATGCCACACTCTTGTTTCTTCTGTCTATTTTATTTTTAAAAATCACCTAAGGACACTGTATTTTATGGTCTAAAACTTGTAAATGATACATAACTTCAAGAAAATTGTCAAAGTATAGACCACAAAGGTTTATATCAGTAACATTTTCTCTTTCTTTTTCTTTTCTTTGTTTGAAGAGCATAATCTGAAACAAATTTGGCAAAATGTTAACATCTGTTAACTTTGGATAGTGGGTACATGGGTGTCTGTTATATTATCTTCTGTACTTTATATATACTTGAAAATTTTCATGATTAACAAAAAACAGGAAGGGGAAAGAAAAAATAGTCTTGGAGAGGTAGTTGATAGCTTTCATTTGAATTTTTCTTTGCATTCACAAATGTCATTTTTTAACTGCAGAAGTTGCTGAAAACTGTCCAATGATGCAAAAATAAAAATTTTAAAAATATAAATTCTGCTTTAGTTCTTCTGCAATTCTTTTCCTTTCTCCTTAGGTACCTACTGCTAAATGTTAGCATGTGTATATCCAGATCTTTTTCTATGCATTGATAGAAAGGAAGGGAGAGAAGAAAGGAAAGAGAAAAAGACAAGACAAGAGGAAGAGAGAAATGTGATATCTAGATACCTATCTATTACCCATCTATCATATGAGGGACCATGTAACCCATGTAATAAGCTTTTCTTATTAACACATCTTATAACATTACCCTTTCATATCAATTCACAGAGATCAAATTCTTTATTTTTACCTCTCCACAAATTTCATAATATGGATATTCCATAATGTATTTACTATGATTGCTGTATACCTAGGTTGCTTTCATTGTTTTGCTCTTCCAAACAATGCTGGAAGATATAACTTTGTGTTTATAAATAAATATTTCCTTAGGGGATGTTCTTAGAAATAGAATTTTGGGTCAATGGTATGTACATTTCTAATTTCACTATACAGCAAGATGGACTCCCCAAAGCAGAGTATGGAAAACTTATTTCCCTAAACCCTCACCAATGCCATATGCAATCAGTCTTTAAATTTTTTTTCCAAAATTTAAAAATATTTATCAAAACTACCTCTAGAAATCTATTCCACAGGACATATTCATACATGTGAAATTAAGAATGTACATTGTAGCATTATTGAAAAAATATTTCCACCAATAGGAAAATATCTAAGTGGACCATAATACAACTGCACAATGAAACACTATACAGCTATGAAGAAATAACAAGGGCCAGCCCATAGCTATGTGAACTGGATCCCACATGGCCAACCTCACGGTTTGAGTCCCGGACCAGGCAGCTTGAAAAATACACTGGGCATGTATGCCTGCTTGCCCCAAATCCTGAAAGGATGGAGAGAGCGAGAAGAGAGTGTGGCTTGACCACGCACCATGAGGGTTGCTTTCTCTTTCTCTCTCCCTCACCCTGTCCCTGGTGTGTACACACACTCTTGGGCAATTAAAAAAATGGTGAGGATGCTATGTACCCACGGGGAGGAACAAAACAGTACACAGAGCAATTTACATAGTGCCCAGTCATATGGGCATAAGGTGATGATGGTAAATATTCTTATTTTTCTGTAGGTACATTAAACCTCTCTGGAAAATTAGATAACTGGTAGTGTTGTGCATTACTGGGGGAAAAAGGCAAGCTATCTGTAAGAAAAAGGAAAAAATGGAAATGTCCACTCACATATTCCATCTCTTTTCTCCTTTATCTGAATCCTTTAAGTGTAATTTAAATGTAGATCATGGCATAAAGACCCTTTGGGGATATCTCTCTCTCTCCTCAAAGAAATTTAAAAATTACTTCTTAGCAATGTAGTATATGAAGAAAAGGGCAAATTTTTTTAAAGTTACAAAATGTATCACACAGCCAGGGACACATGTCACTCATACAGGTTAAGAATGATAAATCTCGTGTCCCTAGGTTTCTGGAAATTCCTAGGTTGCTGGGTTTTCACCCCGATGTGTTAGGCTAGAGAGTCCAACTTCATACCCACTGAATTCTATTGCCTCTCAAGCTTGCAAATGCTTTGACATTATTTTTGAAATTCTTTTTATTAATATTTTTTAGAGAGAGATTTTTGCTAGAGGGTGTGTGGACTCGCTGGAGAGACAGAGACAGGGTAAGAAATCACCTCCCAGGGGGATGGCCATGCCATAATCCCTCCTCCTGCATTCTCCTCTCAGGATTTTGGATATGCACGCACATTCACCTGGCGTTGAGTTTCAAGATGCCAGATCCAGGACTTGAACCACAGTTGGTCATGTGGGAGTCCAGCACTCCAACAACTATGCTACCTGCTAGCCCTTATTCTTGAAATTCTTAAATCTCACATTTCTGTGTAACTTTCTTTCCCAGGTCTACATGTATACTATTTCTCCTAGAAACGAGCTGTGTGAGAATGTACATTGTAGCATTATTGAAAAAATATTTCCACCAATAGGAAAATATCTAAGTGGACCATAATACAACTGCACAATGAAACACTATACAGCTATGAAGAAATAACAAGGGCCAGCCCATAGCTATGTGAACTGGATCCCACATGGCCAACCTCACGGTTTGAGTCCCGGACCAGGCAGCTTGAAAAATACACTGGGCATGTGTGCCTGCTTGCCCCAAATCCTGAAAGGATGGAGAGAGGGAGAAGAGAGTGTGGCTTGACCACGCACCATGAGGGTTGCTTTCTCTTTCTCTCTCCCTCACCCTGTCCCTGGTGTGTACACACACTCTTGGGCAATTAAAAAAATGGTGAGGATGCTATGTACCCACGGGGAGGAACAAAACAGTACACAGAGCAATTTACATAGTGCCCAGTCATATGGGCATAAGGTGATGATGGTAAATATTCTTATTTTTCTGTAGGTACATTAAACCTCTCTGGAAAATTAGATAACTGGTAGTGTTGTGCATTACTGGGGGAAAAAGGCAAGCTATCTGTAAGAAAAAGGAAAAAATGGAAATGTCCACTCACATATTCCATCTCTTTTCTCCTTTATCTGAATCCTTTAAGTGTAATTTAAATGTAGATCATGGCATAAAGACCCTTTGGGGATATCTCTCTCTCTCCTCAAAGAAATTTAAAAATTACTTCTTAGCAATGTAGTATATGAAGAAAAGGGCAAATTTTTTTAAAGTTACAAAATGTATCACACAGCCAGGGACACATGTCACTCACACAGGTTAAGAATGATAAATCTCGTGTCCCTAGGTTTCTGGAAATTCCTAGGTTGCTGGGTTTTCACCCCGATGTGTTAGGCTAGAGAGTCCAACTTCATACCCACTGAATTCTATTGCCTCTCAAGCTTGCAAATGCTTTGACATTATTTTTGAAATTCTTTTTATTAATATTTTTTAGAGAGAGATTTTTGCTAGAGGGTGTGTGGACTCGCTGGAGAGACAGAGACAGGGTAAGAAATCACCTCCCAGGGGGATGGCCATGCCATAATCCCTCCTCCTGCATTCTCCTCTCAGGATTTTGGATATGCACGCACATTCACCTGGCGTTGAGTTTCAAGATGCCAGATCCAGGACTTGAACCACAGTTGGTCATGTGGGAGTCCAGCACTCCAACAACTATGCTACCTGCTAGCCCTTATTCTTGAAATTCTTAAATCTCACATTTCTGTGTAACTTTCTTTCCCAGGTCTACATGTATACTATTTCTCCTAGAAACGAGCTGTGTGCATGTGCGTGTGTGCATGTGTGTGTGTGTGTTCCTTTTACTGTCTCCATAATAAATCTTTCCAGGTTATTCAAATAATTCAAAACACTACTATCTTGTGCTATTAAATCTTCTTATGTCCAAATAGACTTTTTTAAAAAGCAAATTTTACCTCTTTTGGCCCAGCTGGAATTATTTTACATTTTAAAACCATAGACAAATGCCAAAATTTTCACCTGCTGCCCAACTCCCTTTCCCACACAAAGTCAGAAATGGATATTTCCTTCAACCAAGTAAGTAAAGGTAAAGTCTCTTTGGGGACCAGCAGTTGGTGTAATGGCTATGTCACTGGACTCCCATGTAGTCGACTGCATTTTGAGTCCCAGACCCAGTGGCTTAAACTCACGCTGTGTACGTGTGTGTGCATGCCCAAGATCCCGAGAGGAGAATGGAGGAGAAGGGATTGTGGTGTGGCCATCTCCCCAGGGGTTGATTTCTCATTTTCTGTCTTTCTGTCTCTCTCTGTCTTTCTGGCGAGTGCACATACCCTATAGCAAAAACCTCTCAAAAAAAAATTGATAAAGCCATATCATTTTGATAATGATCTTTTCCTACATAAATTTTCAACTTTGAATTCTAAGGGGATCTAGAAAACAGTTCCATTCAATAAACAATGTTTGCATAGTTCTCCTTGCTGAGATTCCTCTGGAGATAAGTCTAAGCATAAATTGGATTAAAAAGGTAACTTCCACTTAAAGAGACTGACGCATAAGAGCAGCCAACATTGCAAGAATTATATACAAGATTGCTGAAAACACCATCTTTCCATAAACCCAGAGTCATGTCTATTTTCTGAGTTCCACATCTGCTCTTCTGACATAATTTCTTCTATCTGCTCTAATACCAGGGCAACTAAAAAGGTGATAAGTTTGTTTGAATGGAGCAAGCATCCGTGAGCACTCTGTATTAAGTCTAGTGTATAAAAGTGAGTAGATTCCAGGGCCGGCAGGTGGTGTGTTAGTTAAGGTGCTGGATTTCCACATGGCCAACTGTGGTTTGAGTCCCAGACCTGGCGGCTTGCTTTCTTATTTTCCCTCTCTCTCTTTTGCTGTCTCTCTCTGGTCAATTTTTTAAAAAGATAATAATAAAGTTAAATCAAAATAATTCTTTTTAAAAATTTTTAAAAATGAGTAAATTCAGAACTCACTAATAATTTATCTTAGCTCTAGATTACCTCTTATGAAGATCACCACATAAAACATACACCAATGATTGCATGGGAGTTATATGGCTTGATTTAAATATTCATGAAGTCAGCAATAGCTGATAGTCACCCATCCTCTACAATAGAAAGGTTCCAAAATCATGTTTGAAATGTAAACATATTGGAGTTGGCCGATGGCGTAAGAGTACATCACTAGACTCCCACATAGCTGACTGTGGTTCAAGTCCCAGACCCACCCAGTGGCTTGAAACTCATGTCAGATATGTGTGCCTAAGTGCCCCAGATCCCGGAAGGAGAATGGAGGAGAAGGAATTGTAGTGTGACCATCCCTCCTGGGGCATGATTTCTCACTTTCCCTCTCACCATCTCTGTCTCTCTCTCTCTCTCTCCAGCAAGAGCATATGCCCTAAGGCAAAATCTTCTACAAGAAAAGAAAAAAAGACGTGTAAACATGTTAAGAAACTAAGTTAGTGGACTAAGTTAATGGATTAGCTTCAGAGAAATTCAGCACCTAATGCTTTTGTAGAAATGACTATGGTTTGAATTACTGTCTGTGTCGGACCCTGTCTATACAAACTTGCTGTCGACCACAGGGCAGGCATTAGTCTCCATGTTTTAGAAAAGAGGACAGTCCCGGGGAGAAAGGCAGAGTTGTCCCAAGGCACACAGCTGGTGACTACCTTCTGAACTGTGTTCAGATGACACCAATTCCTGGGCTATTTTTACTCCACCAGGGTTATTGACCTTTGTTCCAGGTTCACTCAGCAGAGACTTCTGGGACTCTACCACTTTGTGCTGATTTAGGTCTTCATCTTTAGAGCAAAGAATTAAACTCTCTCAGTCATTTCATTTCAGGCCGTTTGCTATCAAGTTAACAACTGATTCTACCTCAGGACGGAGCCATCTGAATGTGTCTGCTAATCATTCCCCCGGTTTCCATATTTGGACTGCTCTCAGTCTCCGGTCACAGGAGAGGCACTCCTGGTCTCGCACTGAAAGTTATAAAGCAAGAAGGCTGGCAGGTGGCATAGTGGTTACATCACTGGACTCCCACATGGTCAATTGAGGTTTGAGTCCCAGACCCAGTGGCTTGAAAATCACACCTAGCATGTGTGTGTGCATGTCCAAGATCCTGGGAGAAGAAGGGATTGCAGCATAACCATTCCCCTTTGGGGGTGATTTCTCACTTTCCCTCTCATTGTCTCTGTCTTTCTCTCTCTCTCTGTCTCTCTGGTGAAAGTTTATGTTGTAAGACAAAAAAATCTCGTTTAAAAAAATGTATGGAGCAGGGGTGGAAATTATGAAAGACACTTGCCCTCCTTCCACCCCATCAGCCAACAAGACAGTGGTAATCTATCATCCATGTAACCTCCCGAACAGAGTTCAGGCTCGGCCTCAGAGTTCTGTCTCACCCTGGTGCTCCAGGCAAGCCAATCAATTAAAAATGGTAAGCGAGATTTTGCTATCGTCATTATAGGAAAACTCCTTTGAGCTCAGTGATGCTCAAGCCTTTCTTTTTCTCTTTGAGTTGCTATAGGGTGTGTACACTCACCAGAGAGAGACAGAGAATGAGAGAGGGAAAGTGAAAAAGCACCCCTGAGGGGAATGACCATACCAAAATCCCTCCTCCTCCACTCTCCTCTCAGGATTCCGGGCACTCGTACACACACCCACCGTGCGTTTCAAATAGCTGGCCACACGGGATCCAGCTGCCTTAACCATCACACCACCTCACTGGCTGAAACCTTTCTTAATTAGTAAAATGACTGAAATACTGAAAATCATCCAAAAATAACACCTTCCAAGTATACACAGTTAGAAATCGAATAGTCTTATGTAAGTCGAAGTGCAACCCATAAGAAGAAGAATTTGTAATTAAATCAAGGCACCGGCTAAATAAGATTGATGTTTATGTTTATGTAACTGGAGAAGCCCTGAGAGCAACTCCCGACAGCACAGACATCTCTGGGAATGCAAGTTCTTTGTCTGCTTATATTAGACCTTGGTCTTCTTTTTATTTTTATTTTTTTTTCCGGAGAGGTTTTTGCTATAGGGCGCGTGCGCTCACCAGACAGAGACAGAGAGACAAAAAGTGAGAAATCACCCCCCAGGGGGGATGGCCACACTGCAATCCCTTCTCCTCCACTCTCCTCTTGGGATCTTGGGCATGCATGCACACATGCCCGGTGTGAGTTTAAGCCACCAGGTCCGGGACTCAAACCACGGTTGACTATGTGGGAGTCCAGCAACAGCCATTACACTAACTGCTGGTCCCTAGACCTTGGTCTTTAGCAGATCAAATGCAATTGAAAAATCAACTAATTTATCAATGGATCTTTCAAAGTCCTTATAAATCCAAGGAAATTAAAACTTTCTTTTATTCAAAAAACCTTTTAAATTTTTTTAAAGGTATTTCCCATAGGGCATGTATTCTCACTAGAGAGAGAGAGCGATAGAAAGTGACAGATCACTCCCAGGGGGGATGGCCATGCCACAATCCCTTCTCCATTCTTGGGATTTGGGGCACACACATACATGTGACTGGCATAATTTTCAACCCATGTCTGGGACTTAAACCATTGTTGGCCATGTGGGAGTCCAGCACCCTAACCATCATACCAGCTACTGGCCCCAAAGTCTTTTTTTTTTTATTAAAAAAATTTATACACATTTTTAAAGAATTATTTACATTTACTTATTTATTTGTTTGTTTTAATTTGACCAGAGAGAGACAGAATGAGAGAGAGACGGAATGGGAAAGTGAGAAAGCAAGCAGCCAGGTCCAGGACTCGAACTGCAGTCAGCCATGTGGGAGTCCAGTGCCCTCAGCCACCACGCCATCTGACAGACTCCCAAAATCTTTTAAACTTTTTATTCAGGTAACAACTACTTACTGAGTACCACCTCTGCCAGTCACAGTGCTCAGGCTGGGGGTGCCAGCAGTGACCACGGCAGACGAGAACTCTGTCCTCAGTCACACATAGTCACCCAGTCCTGCTCCCCGGGCAGCCATCTGCTGGGGACTTCAGTCAGGGGCAAGGGTAGAGACAGCACACATCCAGGCCTGCCTTTGTAGATGCTCCAAGTACCTCCCAAAGCTGCCTGAAACCTTTTTTTGAACCATGTGGAGCACTTGTATCAACCTGCTCTAGCTGAAGAAAACAATCAAATAGGCTCTTTGTTTGCAGTATGGGGGAAAGCTGCCCGGTTTCATTGAAAACTCCACTGTAGTTCCTTGAAAGCGTCATACACTCTCAATTGGATGTAGAAGACCCATACCCAAGTGTTCAGAATGTTTTCCTCTCCTTGATTTCTCCCATTTCTTTTAAAAGAAAGAAAGGAAATGAGACGAAGTGGACACGTGTGTAAAAGGCTGGGGAAATATTAGACACATTAAATAATACGTGGTCATTACCAAACACAAAATGGGAATTTCTCTTTTGGACTTCCCAGTGGGCTTTTTTTAAAAAATAAGTCATTTAATTTTATTTATTCATCCGTCTACTTTAATTTGATCTGCAAGAGACACAAAGAGAGTGAGAGGGCAAGAGGGAAAGCAAGCCACCATGTCTGGGACTCAGATCATGGTCGGCCATGTGGGAATACTCAGCGCCATAACCACCACACCACCCGCTGCTGCCACCCTTCCTCCCCCCCCCCCCCCCCCCGCAGTAGACTTTGACACCGTTTTGTACCTTGAATATTTGAAATGGGAATATTCAAGCTATATGCTTATCCTAAACAAACAGAGCACTCGAATGTGACCTCTACCTCTAACAAGAAGACAGACTCCGTCTGGGGAGGGATGGCCTTCATCCTCAGCCCTCGGCACAGAGCCTGGGGCCAAGCAGGCACTCGATAAATATTTAAGGAATGAATAAATGAATAAGTAAACAACTGATCAAGGGACTATAGAATTATTTGACTAGATTTGATTTTCTATATTTATCATTTCCATTTTACCTTTGCATCTGATTTAAAATTGCACTGCTCCGGTGCTTTTTCGAACACTTTCAATGTGCATAACAATTTCTCTCAGCGTTACTGAGCTTAGGTGAATTTCCTTCCTGACATTTTAGTGCTTCAATATATAAAAAAAAAAAAAAAAAAAAAACTTGTCTGTGACTTTGAAGGATGCTCTAACCCTGAAAATGCATTTTAACATATTGAGTTTAACATTTTGGGCCTACAACACATAGAAGACTGAATTTATAAAATAGAGTTTAATCTAGAAGATGATGGGAGGAGGTACTTTGACCAAACCTTGGGGTCTGGCCCCAAAGGCAGATGGATTTGGGTCACCCCTTTCCTGACACATTAGTTTTCAAAGCAAAAAGCCACTGAGGAAGGAATAGAGCCCACTTCCTCGGCCTGCTCACCCGTTTGTACTCAGATTCTCAGGGAGAATGCAACTGCTGTGGACCGAATGTTTGTGTCCTCACAGAGCTCACACACTGAAATTCTAACCACCAACGTGCTGGTGTTTGGGGGTAGAGCCTTTGGGGAGTGATTAGGTCACGAAACTGGAGCCCTCATGAATGGGATTAGCATCTGTATATGGAGAGGACAGGGCCAGCAGGTGGGGCAGTGGTTGAGACTCTGGACTCCCACATGACCAACCATGGTTTGAGTCCCAGACCTCTCTCTCCTCTCTCTTTCTCTCTCTCCAAGTGCAAGAACCCTATAGAAAATTTTAAAAAATAATAATAAATTAAAATTAAATAAATTATTTATTTAAAAAAAAGAGAAAGTCATGCAGAGCATGTGTATATGTGCACCCAAAATCCCAACAGGAGAATGAAGGAGAAGGGATTATGGTGTGACCATCCCCCATGGGGATGATTTCTCACTTTCACACTCACTCTCTCTGTCTCTCCCTATGGCAAAAACCTAAAAAAAAAAAAAAAAAGAGGCTAGAGAGCTGCTACTTTTTTTTTTTTTTTTGGAGAGATTTTCACTGTAGGGTGCGTGCGCTCACCAGACAGACAGAGAGAGACAGAGAGACAGAAAGTGAGAAATCACCCCCCAGGGGGGATGGTCACGCCGCAATCCCTTCTCCTCCATTCTCCTCTCGGGATCTTGGGCACGCACGCACACGCGCCCGGCGTGAGTTTTAAGCCACCGGGTCCGGGATGCGAACCGCGGTCGACTACGTGGGAGTCCAGCGACATAGCCATTACGCTAACTGCTGGTTCCCAAGAGCTGCTACTTTTGTAGTCACCAAGGACCAAGGGAGGATACAAGGAGAAATGGCCAGTATGGAACTCAGAAGACAGCCCTTACTGGAACTTAACTAGGCTGGCTCCAGATTTCAGACTTCCAGCCTCCAGAACTGTGAGAAATAAATTTCTATTGTTTCTCATTTTCTTTTTCTTTTTTTGAGAGGTTTTTGCTATAAGGCACATGCACGCTCCAGAAAGACAGACGCACTCCAGAAAGACAGAGAGACAGAGAGATAGAAAGCGAGAAATCACCTCCCAGGAGGTATGGCCACACCGCAATCCCTTCTCCTCCATTCTCTCGGGATCTTGGGCACGCACACACACACACACCTGGCATGAGTTTAAACCACCAGGTCCGGGACTCGAACAGCGGTCAACTACATGGGAGTCCAGTGACGTATCCATTACACCATCTGCTGGTCCCAATTCCTATTGTTTTTAAGCCACTCAGTCTGTGATACTCTGCTCATAACAGCCTGACCTAAGGCAGGGCCTGAAAGGACATCTACCATTGTTGCCTGCCAAGCATCACTCTGCTGGCTACAAGCACCTGACTCTTCGTGGACGTGCAGAACACGTTGAAAGCAGTCATGGTAGCCTGTCCAGCACAGCCCTGCCCAGCCCAGAGGTGGCCACTTACAGGAAGAGGAACTAGCAGACATTCTCTCCTTAGAATTCGAATAATTTCCTGTGAAATGTAAGGATAGAAGAGGACAGAAAAGTAATCATCTCAATGGCGTCCTCAGCCCTTAGTTTCTGATCTCCAGATTCCAGAACTGTCTAGGTGCCTACCGTTTCAATTTCCTCATCAGGATTTCCATTAAATCCTGCTTTTGTTCTTGGTTTTGTGTTTTGCTTAGATTGGCCAGAATTGATTGTTTTCTTGCTTTGAAATAAGATAATCTACCTAGGCTGAATTTAAGGGTTCTGCTCCTTTGATATTCAAAGTTATTGAAACTTGGGGCCAATAGGTGGCGTGGTGGTTAAGGTACTGGACTCCCACATGGCCAGCTGTGGTTTGGATCCCAGACCCGGTGGCTTGAAACTCACACCAGACATGTGTGTGGAGAGGAGGATGGAGGAGAGGGATTACAGCATGGCTGTCACCCCTGGGGGATGATTTCTCACTTCCTGTCTCTCTGTCTCTGTCTCTCTGGCAAATGCACATGCCCTTAGCAAAATTCTCTCAAAAAATAAAAAGAATAGCCACTTTACAAGCTGTAGTGATGTACATACAGTGATTGTATAAAATAAAATCTTTTTTTAAAATCGATCTTCCCTCTGTGTCTCATAAACAAAGGATATAGAAGAAAAACAGAAAGCAGTTGAATCACAGAAGCCAAGGGATTGAAAAATAATAACACCAAATACCTAAGACACATTGAGTACAGCCAGTGTTTGGCCAGAAGGTCATTGAGAGCAGCTTCAATGGAACGATTGAGGACAGGCCCCAGATGGGCTGAACATCCACCCAATAAATAAGTAGCAAATGACATTCAGGAGGTAAGAGAGTGTTGGGTTGAACAGGTGATCCTTTCCCAAGGATCCTTCCCACCCTGACATGGAGTCACTCCAGATGACCTCCAAGGAAGATCCTTCAGGATCCCTCCAGCCCTGATGGCCTCGTGGCTGCCACTTGGTTTCCATGCAAACCCGGCCATGTCTCGCTTGCCCTACTCCTGTCACGTGAAATAAAACCAAGGAGCTACGGATTGCTGTGCAGCCTGGACCTGATGCATGATCAAAACTGAAATGTGGATTTCTTTACGTCCTCACACAGCCAACAGTGAAGCAATAAAATGACAGACTTTACAGGCAGCTGTGGCTTGCAGGCTCAGTTCATCGGTCAGTCTGAAGGTGTCAGGTTAAAGTCAGAAGAAAGGGGTGAGAAGAAAGGGGTGAAGTTGAAGTCACCCCTGGGCCTGCTGGAAGGATGTGCGTGTGATCCTAGGCCTCCAGACTTCATCTCCCGGGGCTAGCTCCAATGGGTGAATCCTGTCCACAGATCAAACCAGGGAGTGCCTTGCAAAGCCTGCAGGGTCATTAGTGTGCACAACTGTCAGCGCTCTTCTGTACTTTTCAAACCTTCAGACTAACTTCTACGTGAGTAAAAATGAGAGTGAAAGCAAAGATGAGAAGCAAGAGTTTTAGTCTTGACATAGTTCCCAGTGAAGGTGAGTCACTTCCATTCTCTGCGGTCAGTGTTCATACCTGCAAAGTGGGGAGTTCGAAACACGGTAACCAAGATGCCTTTTGCTTCTCTGGTATGATAAGGGACTCACAGCTTGGGTTTCCACTATCGAGGTTCTTAGCACACTTGGAAGTATGACTCGTGTAACTGGCTGTCCCCAGACAAGACTATCAGTTCCTCCGTAGAGGCACCAAGCCCCTCCTGTCCACAGTTGAGCCCCCAGCTCCCCTCAGCATTTGATAAATAGTTGTTGGAGGAGGGACCAGCAGTTGGTGTAATGGCTATGTCGCTGGACTCCCATGTAGCCGACCACAGTTCGAGTCCTGGACCCGGGACTCAAAACAGGCACATGTGCGTGTGTGCCCAAGATCCCAAGATCCCAAGAGGAGAATGGAGAAGGGATTGCGGCATGGCCATCCCCCCTAAGGGTTTATTTCTCGCTTTCTGTCTATCTCTCTCTGTCTTTCTGGCGAGCACACGTGCCCAAAGCAAAAAAAAAAAGGATTTCTCAACACGTGAATTTTGGAGGAACACAATTCTGCCCAATAGCAAACGGAGTCTAAGTCAACCCCACATACTACAAAAGTTTCGATAATAGTGCAATTTTAAAGCAGATTCAGCCTCACCAGTGGCAAAGACAGACCATTTCAGGATGATTTTTACATTTTGCCTCTGTAGCCAAGAGAGAAAATACTTATTGAAAATAGTATAATGATGCTTTTGATTTCCAAGGGTTTGGTTTTGGTTTTGATTTTCTGTTTTTGTTTTTGCCTTTCCCTAGACAAGGCCTGGTTATTAATAAAAATAATCTTGATCAAATTCTCAATAATCTTAATACTTTATAAGTACCTGGTGTATTATAGACTTAACTAGATGGGTATTAGGAGACCTAGATTTCCTTCCTAATGGGAAACACATGAGTATTCGGAGATAATTCCCATTTGTTTGTTTGTTTTTTAAATATTTATTTCATTGTATTTGTTATTATTATTATTTTATTTGACCAGACAAAGACAGAGAGAAAGGGAAAGTGAGAAAGCAAGCTGCCAGGTCCTGAACTTGAAATGCAGTCAGCCATGTGGGTGTCCATGATCATTTTTTTTTCTTTTTTTTGTAGAGGTTTTTGCTATAGGGCACGAGTGCTCGCCAGACAGACAGAGAGAGACATAGAGACAGAAAGTGAGAAATCACTCCCCAGGGGGGATGGCCACGCCGCAATCCCTTCTCCTCCATTCTCCTCTCGGGATCTTGGGCACGCACACACACACGCCCGGTGTGAGTTTTAAGCCACCAGGTCTGGGACGCGAACCGCGGTCGACTACGTGGGAGTCCAGCGACATAGCCATTACGCTAACTGCTGGTTCCCGGTGTCCAGCATCTTAACCACCATGCCACTGGCCAGTCCCGGTCACTCCCATTTTAAAAATGGGAACAATACCCAGTTTGTCGGGGCCGGCAGGCCCCATGGTGGTTAAGTCTCTGGACTCCCACACGGCTGACTGCACTTCGAGTCCCTGGCAGTGTGCTTCCTCAATTTCTCCTTCTCTCTCTTTCTCTTTCTCTCTGATCAAATTAAAAATAATAATGATAATAATACAATAAAATAATAGCGAACATCTGCCAATGGTTCTGCTATTTTGAAAAATATATATATATATCCAGCTTGTCTAAGTCACCAGAAAGACAGACATAATGTAAAAGAACAGTGATTATAATGCAGAAAACGCAACACTAATCCCTGGTGAAATGATTCATAATGTTCTCCAGGGCGATACACTTGTAAGAGAAAACGTCTTCATTCATTTTTAGGTAGCCTCTCCTTGTTCGGCTTTGCTTGATCAAGAATTACTGAATGAGCTGAGGAAGAGTGAAATGCGGATCCGAAACATCTATGCCATGAAGTTGCTCTTGCCATTAGCCGAGAATAGAATCTGGAGGTGGGAGACTATGGAAGGGAAGCACCTCACCCAGATTCTAATTCCGTTTTCCCTTCAATGCACATCTTTTATTTCTTTGGCATGAATTACTCTGAACTCAATCAGCGCCCCTTTTTGTGAAGGAGCCATGTGAAGTGGAGGAGGGTCGCGAACTGAGCAAGTGTCGACTAGCAACATTGCATTCTCTGCTCCGGGATGGCAGATCGGGGGCCGGGCGTGTGCGTGGGGAAACGTGGCAATCACTTCAATCTGTCTTCTGTAAAAAAATTCTCCTCCTTTCCATGGAAGTTCCAAGCTTTTCATTTTTTTTTTTTCCTATTTACATAAAGGCTCACTGAGGAGGCATCCGACTTAGAAAAGTCTCAATGTTGAATTGCTTTCTCTTTTCTCTCTCTCGTTAGTTCTGTGTTATGAATGCTGTCCGAAGGCTGAGTTGTTAACACTAATTATTCTAATCCTGATACACTATTCAGCTTCGCAAATGTCAGCACCCATATGTCTCTGCAGCGACATGTAGCTTTGAAGGGTGTAGGTAACATAAAGACACCCATTAAACATTTCAGTGAAAATGTAACTCCGATCTTGCACGAACTCTTCCAGAGAATGAGGAAAGGAGGGATAAGTCACAAGTCACTTCATAAACTATATAACCTCAGTATCAAAACAAGAGAAAGAATAACCAAGGAAAGAAAATTCCAAGCAAATGACTCTTGGAGTCATAAACAAAACATTGGTCAATGATTCCAGAGTATACATCAAGGCCAAGGTCGGTTTATCTAGTGTAAGATGTTGGATTGATTTAACGTTAGAGAACCCTGCTAGTGAACTTAGTGACATTTACACGGTAAAGGAGGAAAAAACACATACCTAATAATTTCAGAAAAAGTATTTGATAATAAAAGTATAAAGGTATTTGACTAGGCATGTGCACACATGCGCACGCACTCACACACACACACAAACCTTATCAACGCTGGAATGAAAGCAAGCTTCTTAATCCTTCAAAAGGTTGACTACAAAATATCTGTAGAGGCTGCTTCATTGCCTAGTAGTTAAGGGAGCTGGATACCACATGGCTATTATTCTTTTTTGGGAGGGAGGTTTTTGCTATAGGGAGCATGTGCTCTCCAGAAAGACAGAGACAGAGAGACAGAAAGCGAGAAATCACCCCCCAGGGGGGATGGCCATGCCATAATCCCTTCTCCTCCATTCTCCTCTTGGGATCTTGGACACACATGCACATGTGCCCGGCTTGAATTTAAGCCACTAGGTCTGGGACTCGAACCATGGTCAACTACATGGGAGTACAACACCAATTGCTGGTCCCACCACGTGGCTATTTGTAGTTCAGATCCTGGCCACAACAGCTTGAAAACCATGCTGGCCACATGCGTACTCGTGCCCCAACCCCAACAGGATGAAGAGATGGAGAAGGAAAGCACCCTATTGTGTGTGTGTGTGTGTGTGTGTGTGTGTGTGTGTGTGTGAGGGGTGCTTTCTCACTGTCCTCTAAGTCTCTGTTTGCAGGAGAGCAGGCCAAATCCCATGTCCCATGTCAAACAGGCCAAATCCCACGTTCTTCCTCTGACTCTTCCCCTTCTCGTCTTCCTTCTGTTCAGGCAGCAGGCACAGAACCAGCAGCAGGGACTGTAGAGATGGCCACGGCCTCACCGGCAGGCATGCTGACAAACTTGCCAACACCCCAGGCCGCGACGTCTTC
>NW_006203757.1:780377-818738 GCF_000334495.1 Tupaia belangeri chinensis
GTTCAGCTCACCGAGACCTTGTTGAGCTGGTCGTTGTCCACCTCAACGCCCACGCTGAACAGGATCTTGCTGATGTCCTCGGCACTAGGCGAGGTATTGCCCCCCAGGGTGGCCAGCATGTAGGAGGAGACCTTGTCCATCTCGGAGCAGCAGACAGGCCTCCTCACACGTGTGACCTCAGTGGCGTCAGGAGCAAAAGCCTCTGGCAAAATGTTTAAAAGAGAGAAAAGGAGATACATGAGTCACACCTCTAGACATGTGACTGTGACAAGGAAACGAAGTGACGATCACATGGGAGTCACATGCTGAACACATGACAGTCACTACATGCTGATCACATGCCAGTCAGAATCACGGGCAAGCCACGGGGCAATCCTGAAATTCACACATTACGTGTCCTTAGTGTTTCACTCACATGCAATCATGCTAGCCTGCAGCTTGCATGTCTCTCACATGACACCATGTCATTTATACGTTACTAGCATACAACTCTCATATCACTTGTCACTTGCATGTCTGTCACAGGTCATCCACAGTTACTATCATACAACACACGCATGCCGCTCACATGTCCCTCACATGCCATTCCCTTGCTACCAGCATGTAACATATCACATGCCACTCATATGTGAGTTATGTCGTTCACATGTAAGACATGTGACTTGCATGTTCCAAACATATAGAATGTCTCTCATTAAAATGCTATCATGTGAAGACCAGCAGATGGCTTAATGGTTATGTTGCTGGACTCCCACATGGCTGACCACAGTTCAAGTCTGGGACTCAGAGGTTTGAAACGCACACTGATGCGTGTGCATGTGTGCCCAAAATCCCAAGAGGAGAGTGGAGGAGAAGAGACTGTGGCACCCCAGGGGGTGATTTCTCACTTTCTGTCTCTCTGTCTCTCTCTGTCTCTTTGACGAGCACACACGCCCTATTGTAAAGGAAAAGGCCTCATGTGGCACTCACACAAAATAAACATGGTACATTATATTCCATGACAGACCCGTGACAAAGTGACATAACAATCACATGCACTCAATGGACGATGAGGTGTCAACGTCGTCGGAATCATGCTAATCACGTGGGTTACCACATGGAAAGCACAGGTCCCTTGATCACTTGGCAATCGCATTTGAATCACCCGCCAATCGTGAGAATTGTGCTGATAACGTAGGAACACATGCTGACCACATGGGAATCCAGTGGCACTCATATGACAGCCACACGCCAATCATGTGGGGGCCACATGGGACCCATACACGAAACACATGGCACTCTCGTGACAGTCACGGGTTTGCCACGTCTCCTGGTGCCACGCCACCAGGCGCCACACCTCTAGGTACCACCCCAGCACCTGCCAAGCCTCTCAGTGATCTGTCCCCGAGTCCCATGTCACTGGGTGCCACGCTCCACCATGTCTCCCAGTGCCACATCCCTGGGTGCCACACCTGCCACATCTCCTGGGTCATGTCTCCAGGTGCCGCTCCACCACTTGTCACACCTCAGGGTGCCACGCCACCACCTGCCCTGCTTCCTGGTGCCACATCCTCGGGCACCACACCACCCCTTGCCATGAATGTCAGTGCCATGTCTCCCAGTTCCATGCCACCACCCGCCTCACTTCTAGGTGTTACACTCCATTCGTCATGCTTCCTGGGGCCACGCTTTCTGGGGCCATGCCACCACATGCCTCATCTCCCAGTGCTACAACTCCACGTCACTAGCATGTAAATTGCATGACACCACACATCACTACCATGTTCATCATGTCACCAGCACACAATTTCTCACATGCTATTCATTAGCATGCTAACTACATGTTGCCAAGTAACTCACATACCATCCATGTTGCTTACTACTGCTAAATATAACTCAGTGGTGTTGTGTTTGTCACATGCTGTTACATCTCACGGTATGTTCATCACATGTCACTGGAATGTTGTCAACATGTAACTCACATGTCCATGTGCCACTGATATGTTCATCTTATGTTGTTTTTGTGTTGTAATATGGCATCATATGTTTTCATGCCATTACATGGTACTTACATGTAATACACGTGGTATACATTATATTCCATGACAGACCCATGATGAGATGACGTAACAATCACTTGAACTTAATGGACACTCACATGCCAAACACATTGGAATCACATGCTAATCACATGGGAATCATATACGAGTCATGTTGGAATCACATACTAGTCACATTGAGATCACATGACAGTCACATGAGAGAGAAACCACATACCAATCACTTTGCAATCATGCATGAATCATGCTGGAATTACATACGAATTACATGATTATCACTTGGGAATCATAGCAGTCACCTGGGGATTGTGTGCTGATCACAGGAAGACCACCGTGCCTACCTACCCCCACGCCAGCCACGTGGAACTCATGCTACTGACGTGTGAATCATAGGGAATCACTTTAGGATCGTGGGTAAATGATGTGACACGGCGTCCCCAGAGCTCTGTTCTGCTCGTGCAGATGGCGAGAAGGTGCGGGCAGAGGCCGGTCTGTGACGCTGGTGGCACCTGCTGCATGAACACGCACACCACACACATGGCCCGGGCTCATGAGCTGCGGCCTACACCTGGCGTCTCGCTCCCTACAGACACAGTTCCTGCTTGGCTCAGTTCTCTCCACTGCCAGGCTGGGCCGTCCTTTACCTGGGCAGCGCTTCCTCCATAAAGCTTCCCTTGGTTTCCCTCATCAAAAGCCATCACTGGAGCATCTCCCACGTCCCATCTGTACCGTAGTGACCAGCTGCTGCCTGCCTCCCCAAAAGGCCACGGTTTCTGCTAGGTGGCGCCACCGCCCGGTGCACGTGTGACCCAGCAGGAGCCTGGGGTCTTCCTGCAGTTCCGTCTTTGTCCACTAGATGGCACATGATGTCTGTGGCTCAGCCCGTTGATCTGAGAATTAGGAAATCCCTCGGGGTGTTCCGAGCAAGCAGGACCCTCACCTCATCCCCCAGACTGTAAACCTGGGGCCCGGAGAGAGCGCCTGACGTAGGCCCCGCACGTTAGCACAATTCAAGCTCCCAAACCCTGCAGTGTGGGGTGGGCTGCCCCACACCCTGCTCCAGCACACCCAGGCCTCCCTGCAGTCCTCGGTGGGCTGAGCCGCCACCCCCAAGGCAGTCTGGCAGGCTGAAGAGTGCTTGGGCCTCCCGCCCACAGCTGGGGGCCACATGCTGGCTGCAGTGCTGTCAAGCTCCATCTCCAACTCGACATTGGCCCCTGTCCCGGAGTATGTGTTGAAACCTCTCCCCAGAGGAACGGAGGCAGAGGGCTCCACCCGCCGAGGTCCCAGGGTATATCAGCATCCTAACCACTGTGCGAAGCAGGGCTCACCCACTTACAAAGCCTGGTGACACCCCAAGGGCTGGTCCCTGGCCCTGGGAGTGTTCTGGACACGTTTTTATACCTTGCCAAAACCTTTAAGTCTATCAATTGAGAACATTTCAGGTTCAAGTTATGGTTTTCCTACTTCCAGGGTTAATTAATTACAGACAACATTCATTAAAGGGGTTGGCAGGTGGCTTGACAGCTAAGGTCCTGAACTCCCACATGGCCAATCATGATTTGAGTTCCAGACCTAGTGGCTTACTTCCTCACTTTCTCTCTCTCTCTCTCGTCAAATTTAAAAAAAAATAAATAATAAATAATTATTTTAAAAATATCCATTGGAAAGAAAATAGAAAATAATGCTGGTGTTCTCAAGTTCATAGTCTTGTAGTTTTGAAATTTCCATGCATAACTAAATCCATAAAAGATGCAGAAAGTAAAATTCTTTTTTGAAAGAGGTTTTTGCTTTAGAGCACATGCATTTGCCAGAGAGAGATAGAGACAGTGAAAGGAAAAGTAAGAAATCACCCCTGGGGGTAGGGGTGGTCATGCTGCAATCCCTTCTCCATTACTCCTCCAGCGATCTTGGGCATGCACACACATGCACCTGGTATCACTTTGAAGCCAGTGGGTTTGGGACTCGAACCACAGTCAACCATGTGATAGTCCAGCAATGTAACCACTACACCATCTGCTGGCCAAAAAAAGTAGTAAAATTTTTGAACACATGTTAATTGTGAAAGTTTCATAATAACTCATCTTTTAAAAATTAGTGCTGGGACCAGCAGGTGGCGTGGTGGTTAAGGTACTGGGCACTGCCACATGGCTGACCACGGTTCGAGTCCTGGACCTCATGGCTTGCTTTCTCACTTTCCCTCTCTGTCTGTGTGAGTGTGTGTGTGTCTCAGGTCAAATTAAAATAAAATGAATGAACAGATAAAATTAAATAAAATAATTCTTTTTTAAAAAAATTAGTGCTTTATCATAATTAGGCAACAAATTGTAAAATTTATACTTTTTGAAACCTCTATAACCTGTAAAGTTACTACATATAAATGACTATAGAATAAAATGTTTACTCTCAAATTGGCAATTCAGTTAAGCTCGAAAATGAATTTCTATTTTTTTTAGTTATTTTTACTAACTTTATTTATTTATTTATTTATTTAAATTGGACCAGAGAGGGACAGAGAGAGAGAGAGAGAAAAAGTGGGAAAGCAAGCCACCAGGTCCAGAGCTTGAACCACAGTCAGCTACATGGGATTCCAGCACCCCCAACCACCACACCACCCGCTAGCCAATTTTTTATTTTTTTTTTAAGAATTATTTTGGAGCCAGTAGATGGCATGGTAGTTAAGGCACTGGACACTCCCACATGGCTGACCAGTTTGAGTCCAGGCTGAACCTTGGAACTCAGTTAGAGAGCAGGATGTCCGATTTCTGAGCGGAAACTCTATATTCCCAAGTGACAAAACAGAATTAAAAATGGGCGATGTTGAGAAAGGCGAGAAGATTTTTGTTCAGAAGTGTGCCCAGTGCACACCGCAGAAAAGGGGGCAAACACAGACTGCCCCAAATCTCCAGGATCTATTTGGCAGAAGACGGGTCAGGCCCCTGGATTCTCTCGCACAGATGCCGACAAGAGCAGAGGCACCTGGGAAGAGTGCCACTGCTGGAGGATTTGGAGAATCCCAAGAAGTACATCCCTGGGACAGAAATGATCTTTCCTGGCATAAAAAGAAGTCACAGCAGAGTCGATAGCTTATCTTTAGAAAACTACTGAGAGTAGGTGGCCACTGCCTCATTTACGACAGAACAGAAATGTCTCACCTTTTTTACGTGTACCATATTTTAATTGATCTCCTACACCAGAACTCAGATCGTGAACGGCTGACAGGATCTCTCTGGACAGTCCTGATTTAAGTAAGACTGGCTTGTGGTTAAATGAATACTGTTGGTTTTCTAAAATTTTGATAGCAATTTCGGTTCAGTGAGTGCACTATTTGCCCTGTCTACAGATATAATTGGTAATTCATTAGTGATGCTCATCTTTCCGCAAAGATAGTGAAGGCCATCTCAAAACCACTGGAGATTTTTTTTTTAATTTAGATTTATATGAAGCTGGTTATGTGAATATAGAAATGCTGGAGAAATACCTTCACTTCTCAAAACCAAGCGGACCCACCTGTGTTTTACTTTGTGTTCATTAACCCGTTAAAGGCAAGGGCTGAAGAGAAGGTAGTGATGTCATATATTTGGTCATAACTCTGCCAATCTAATTCGAATTCCCTGTATCCAAAACACTGCTTTTTACTTACTGAAAGACATTTTAGTGTGGTTTGTGTATACTACCAAATAAAGAATATGTAACACTTTACATATTTTATAAGTTATTTGTAAGGTTGAATGCTTTTGAAAGTCAATGTAACAAGATTTAGTGGCATGTGACATTGTACCTTTTGAATTCTGTTATCTAAGTCAGACTAAGTTATTTTTCGGGATTGTCAGACAACTTCAAAACCACATGGAAACTGAATAACTACTATATATGTGGGATTGGTAATGGTGATTTTGCCAATTAACTAGAAGGAGTAAAGTAGAGGAGATATACCATTGGCATAGATTTGTAAATTATGCCATCATAAGACTTAAGATAATTAAAAACCAAATGACAGATTTAAAAATTAAATTAAGTAAATAATAAAAAACCTTTAAAAGGTTTTTTTTATTTTGATATTTATTAGTTTATTTTTAAATATGACAGAGAGGGACAGAGCGAGTGGTGGGGAATGAGAAAGCAAGTCACCAAGGTCTGGAACTCAAACCATGGTCAGCCATGTGGGAGTCCAGAGCCCTTAACCACCACACCACCTGCCAGTCCCTCAAAAATGAACTTTTTATACTCAGAAAAAAAAAAATATTAAAAGAAAAATGAGGGACCTGATGGTGGGACAACAGTAAAACGAGGCAGACATATTGGGAGGTTCCAGGTTTGCAACCAGAGACCTCCCTGAGTTCACAGGGCATGCACATACCAGGCTCTCCCACTGGCTGAGGCTGGTGGGGGATTGTACTGTTGAGACAATCCTATTCTCTGTGTCTCTGTAGTTCATGGAAGACGTAAACAAATAAACTTTTCTGGAAAGGAAAGGAAAGAGAAATAAAGACACAGTACAAAAGGAAACTCTTTGACTTGCTGCTACAACAATAGTAAACCCAAAAGGCTTCGTGCAAACTTGAAGAGAGATGACCTCAAGGCTTTCCTACCGTGTAAACGGATGTGATGCCCACAGACAGGGACAGAGTGGAGGTACCAACTGCAAAGGGCTCTTGATTATGATGGAAACATTATTTCGGAAAATTCCAATACAGCATCTAGAAGGACACGATTGTGTTATTTTTCTCCCTTTACAACTCTTGAGGGTACAGTATTTTGCACACTGACACAAAAAGGAAAGAGATGGGGCCGGTCCCACAGCCTAGCAGTTAAGGGAACCGGATCCCACATGGGCAAGGCGGCTTGCTTCCTCACTTTCCCTCTCCCTCACTCTCTCTCTATCTCTCGTCTCTCTATATCTTCTCTCTCTCTAGTGAGTGCACCTGCTGTATAGCAAACTGAAGAAAAAGAGTAGAAATAATTTTTTTTAAAAAATTAAAAAGGAAGTAGATGCTAAAAAGCAATTATAACATATTCCGCAGACATTTATTCATAGTATATGCTAGAGACCCCATTTACCGAGCACCTAGTACGTATTCAGGCGTACCACATACAATTTCTCCCACGTTTTGCTCCTATTCAAGTGACTTTAACTAGGTCAAAAACTTCTCTCCTAAGACTGAGAATAGATCAGTGGGGGTGAGCATATGGATTAGATTTCGTTTATTTTTGAGGCTGCACTTTTTGATACTGATTGACTTGTCTGTTCAGTCACACATTATATATAATCTAGTCATTTACACATAATTTCTTTTTTTTTCTTTTTGCAGGTGATGATTGTTTATAAAGAAAACGTAAATTCTAAAAGGAACCTATAATATTAAGAGTATTCTGGGGCCAGCAGGTGATGTGGTTAAGGCACTAGACTTCCACATGGTTGACAGCAGTTTGAGTCCCAGACCTGACGACTTGAAACACCAGGCGCATGTGCGTGCATGCCCAAAATCCCTAAAGGAAAATGAAAGAGAAGGAAGGAATTGTGGCATGCCCCCCCCCGCCCCCCGATGTGATTTCTTGCTTTCTGTCTCTCTGTCCCTCCAATGAGTACATGTGCCCTATAGCAAAAATCTCTCAAAAGATTAAGAGTATTCTGGCTTCCTGTGCAGATAGCAGGCCCGCAAGCATGGTGAACGTCCCTAAAACCTGCCAGACCTTCTGTAAGAAGTGTGGCAAGTACCAACCTCATAAAGTGACACAGTACAAAAAGGGCAAGGATTCTCTGTGTGCTCAGGGAAAAGCGGCATTATTACAGGAAGCAGAGTGGCTATAGGGGACAGACTAAGCCTATTTTCTGAAAAAAGGCAAAAACTACAAAGAAGATTGTGCTGAGGCTTGAATGTATTGAGCCCAACTGCAGATCTAAGAGAATGCTGGCTATTAAGTGATGTAAGCTTTTTTTAAAAAAAATTTTTGAGAGGTTTTTTACTATAGGGTGCGTGCGCTCGCCAAAAGGACGGAGAGAGACAGACAGAAAGTGAGAAATCACCCCCCGGGGGGGATGGCCACGCCACAATCCCTTCTCTTCCACTCTCCTCTCAGGATCTTGGGCACACACACACACACACACATGCCCAACGTGAGTTTAAGCCACCGGGTCCGGGACTCGAACCACGGTTGACTACATGGGAGTCCAGTGACATAGCCATTATGCCAACTGCTGGTCCCAAGAAATGTAAGCATTTTTAACTGGAGGAGATAAGAAGAGAAAGGGTCAAGTGATCCAGTTCTAAGCCTCATCTTTTTTATTATGAAGACGACAAAATCTTCAGGTGAATGTTCACTTCATTTGATTACATTTGGTCTTTTTGTGATGGAATAGAGTAATCAATAAAATTCCCCTCTTGCGGAAATTTGATTCACGGTAAATAAAAGAGTATTCTGGGGACCAGCAGGTCACATGGTGGTTAAGGCGCTGGACACTCCCACATGGCCGACCAGGGTTCAAGTCCTGAATCTGGTGGCTTGCTTTCTCACTTCCTCTCTCTCTCACTCTCACCCTCTGTATCTTTCTGGTCAAATTGAAGAATAAGTGAATGAATAAATAAAATACAATAAATATTTTTAAAAAAAGAGTATTCTATAACTGGATGGTAGTGACAAATGACTTTTCAAAAGAATTTTCCCCAAATCTTATGAATTTTAAAATAAAGTTCAATGTGATATTTAATCTTTATGCTAATATCAAAAAGCTTACATGTATCAACTTTCATGTAAAATCGGTATGTGTGCATGAGACATACATGCTTCTAGAGAACAGTTACAAAATTGTATCTGTATTTTCATCTCTATTTTATGTTTCAGTTAATAATATATTGCTAGAATTTTTAAAGCTCAAGTGAAATTATGTCTATGATAAATATTTAATTCTATTTAGTAGACAGTTTTAAGGTGTCATATTTAATTAATGATTACACACACAGATATGAAAACATCTATTTTGACTCCTGTAGTTTATGTAAATTCCATAATTATGTTCCACAGAGAATAGTACATTTAAAATTAAATTCTTAAACTTTCTGAATTATGTTTTTCCTTATCATGAAAAAAATGAGTCATATAATATGATCTTATTACCATACATTAGAAAACAACAGCTTTGGGACCTGCAGATGGCGTAAAGGTTACATCGCTGGACTCCCATGTAGTCGCTTAAAACACACCGGGCACATGTGTGTGCATATCCAAGATGCCAAGAGAACAGAGGAAAAGGGATTGCAATGTGGCCATCCCTCCAGGAGGGAATTTCTTACTTTCTGTCTCTACCTCAGTCTCTCTGGCACATGCGCATGCCCCATAGCAAAAATCTCTTAAAAAAAAAAAGTTTCTTTTCTTCTTGGGACCCATAGATAGCAAAGTGGTTATGTCGCTGGATTCCCATGTAGTCAACCTTGGTTCAAGTCCTGGCCCCAGCAGCTTAAAATTCATGCCAGGCTTATGTTCCGTGCGTGCCCAAAATCCCCAGAGGAGAATGGAAGAGATGGGATTGGGGCGTGGCCATCCCCCCCTGGTGGGGGAGTGATTTCTTGCTTTCTGTCTCTGTCTCTCTGGTGAACACACACATCCCATAACAAAAACCTTTCAAAAAAAAATGTTTCTTTTTTTCTCTCATTCATGAGAAAGAGGCACCCCAACAGAGTCTTAATGCCGCTATTTACCCCCAGTCTCAGCCAGGCAGGTGCACGTGAGGTGTTCAAGGAGGACCTTCCTGTGTGGGTGAGCCTTGCAGGTGTCGTGCTGCCCCTGTGCCCTCCCCCCCCTCTAGGCCTCTAACCCCCTGAATGGTTCTTTCCCTGCCCTCCCACCGGGCTGACCAGAGGGAGCCTCCGTGGGCCTCCTGGCTGCTCCCTCCCTGTGCCGCCCCTCTGCTCTCTGGCGCTGTTTTATCAACTCAGTTGTTTGGGTCTCCCAATATCCTGGGCTCTGCTCCTCACCCAGGGAGGCCACTGGGCCCCACCTGCATTTTCATATTTTCCTGTCTCACAGGGCTCTCACAGGGCTCCTTTGTTGCCTGATGGCTAGTGCATTGAAAGCCGTTGCTTTCTGGATATTGTCTGTTGTGTTAGGCAGGAAGGTAAATTCGATCTTGAGGAGTCCTGTGATGGGATTTTTTTTTTTTTTTTTTTTTAGTTTTTTGCCCTAGGGCACGTGCACTTGACAGAGAGAAAGAGAGAGACAGTGAGAGGGAAAGTGAGAAATCACTCCCTGGGAGGGATGACCGCACCACAATCCCTTCTCCTCCATTCTCCTCTGGGATTTTCGGCACACATGCTCTCCCAGCGTGATTTTCAAGCTGTTAGGCCCAGGATTATTCGAACTGTAGTCAATCATGTGGGTGCCCGGTGCCTAGACCACTATGCCACACGCTGCCCCCCACCCATAGAATCTTAACCAATTCCCTTGTCTCAAACTTTTCACATACATCATCACACCACCAGAATCCCTCTTCTTCCATTTCTCTAACACGTTGGGATTTGGGGCACACACACACAAGCACCTGGTGTTGGGATTTGGGGCACACACACACACAAGCACCTGGTGTGTTTTTCAAGTTGTCAGGGCCAGGATTTGAACCATGGTTAGCCATGGTAGGATCTGGCTCCCTTAGCCACTAGGCTGCAAGACCAGTCCAAGACATGACTTAACTGAAAGTGCAGGAAGCACAAAATATAAAATAGAAATCACTCCTCACCATTAGATGAAAGGTTGTTAGGAGACAGTGTTTTCACAGTACCAAAGTATCAGCCCCCAAATTATTTCTTTATTTTTTTAAGAATTATTTTATTTAATTTTATTTTAATTTGACCAGACAGAGAGAGAGAGCAAGCCACCAGGTCTGGGACTCAAACTGGTCAGACATGTAGGAGTCCAGTGCCCCCAACCACCATGCCATCTGCTAGCCCCTAGATTATCTCTTAATTACAAAGGAGAAAGTAGACATTTGTAATAGTTAGGGCAGCCACCAGCTCAAGTCTTCAAACTCGGCCACACAAAGAGCAGGAAAACCTGATGTGACGTGCTTGAACCATAACATCACCTTAAAGTATTGCCAAAATGTTTAATTTGAATATATTAAGACAGCTAAGGGATGAAGGTACAGGTAAACAATGTCATGAGGAAACAATCAGACTCAGATTGTGGGTCTTTCTACAAGACAAGTGGCTTTAACCTTTTAAGAGTCGGTTCCATGGAAAAAATAAGTGGGTGACCACTTGCTGTTAAAAGAAAGTAAGCCACGTGGTATGGTGATTAAGGCAGCTGGATCCCACATGGATGACCACATCCAGTGGCTTGAAAAACACACCAGGCATATGTATGTGCATGCCCAAAATTTTAGAGGAAAGTGGACAAGGGATTGCAGCGTGTTCATCTGCGCTAGAGAATGCTTTCTTAACTTTTCTCTCCCTCTCTGTCTCTTTAGTGAGCGTGCACACACCACACAGCAAAACAACAACAAAAAGGGAAATGACGTCGGTGAAATGATGGAGTAGACAGCTCTAAACTCTAATCCTACAACTAAGAAACATTAATAAAAACAACCAAAAGATGGAAAATGTCAGAATCAAGGAATCTACTAGGATGGCTATAATTTTTCTGAAGAAACAAAAATATAAGTTCTGGTGAGGATATGAAGAAATTGGAACTTTCATATGTTGCTAGTAGGAATGTCAAATGGTGCAATTGCTGTGGGAATAGTTTGGCTGTTTCTCAGAAACTTACCTCAGAAGTTACCATGTGATCCAGCAATTCAACTCCTAGTTATATACCAAAAGAGTAGGACACAGAAATCCAAACAGGTACTTGTAACCAGTTCCCTATTGCATTATTCATAATAAGCAAAAGATGAAAACAACCCAAATGTTCATCAATAGGTGAGTGAACAAACAGTGTGGTGTGTGTACATACAATGGAATACTATTCGGTCATAAAAAGAAATGAAGTTGTCAGGCCAGCAGGTAGTGTGGAGATTAAGGCACTGGATCCCCCATGACCAGCGTCATGGTTCAAGTCCCAGACCTGGCAGCTTGAGTGTGCATGCATGCCCCAAATTCCGAGAGGACAGTGGAGGAGAAGGGACTGTGGCTTAGCCATCCATTCTGGGGGGTGATTTCTCATTCTCACTCTCCTTCCTACTTTGGTGAGTGCATGCTCCCTGGAGCAAAAACTATAAAAATAAATAAATAGGGTAAGTTCTGATACATATGAACCTTTTCTATAAAATACCTAGACTAGGCAAATTCATAGAGATGTGGGGTTACTAAGAATTGGGGGAAGGAATAGGGAATTATTGCTCAATGGGTACACAGTTTTATTTGGAGGTAATGAAAAACTTGAGAATGGATGAAACAGCAAATTTTGTTACATATATTAGCAAATTAAAAACTTCAGAGACTTGTCAAGTATATTTTTAAATGTTATGACCAGAGGGCATCTGTGCTTGCCAGAGAGAAAAGGGATAAGAGAGAGAAAGAAAGTGCTCCTTTAATGAGTGTGGTTATTCCACATTCCTTTTTTCTCCTTTCTCCATCCTGTCAGGATTTGGGGCATGAATGTATAAGGTCAGCTTGTTGCAAGCCACCTGGGCTGGAAATTAAACCACAGTCAGCCATGGGGATACACAGGCAGGTCTGAAAGCATTTAATAATAAATACATTATGTTGCTTTTCTGACGACAGAGAGAGTGAAGATACTTAACAACCAAGTGCAAAGTTTGACCCTTCATTCGTTCTTCCCTTAGAAACAAAATGCTCTAGAAGATATTGTTAGGACAAGTGGGGGAAATTAACTAAAGATAGGGCTTTACATGTTAAAACACTATTACTTTTCTATGGTGAAATAATGGTGTTGTATTCATGCTTTATTTTTTTATTTTTACATTACAGAGTTTTATGTGACAACTGTCAAAGAAATAAGGGAGAAATAAGTCTGTCTTGTTTTCTAGTTTTTTGCCATAGGGCATGTGTGCTCGGTGGAGAGACAGAGAGACAGTAAGAAGGAAAGTGAGAAATCACCCCCTGGGGGAATGGCCACAACACCCCTGGAGAAGAAACTCCTCCATTCTCAAGATTTTGGGCACACACACACATGCAACCGGTCTGATTTTCAAGTCATTCCATCTGGGACTTGAACCTCAGTTGCCAGGTGGGAGACCAGCTCTTTAACTATTACACCACCTGCTGGCCCCAAGTTTTAAGAATTTAAATCAAGTAAACATGTTGCTCTTTGGTTAAAATAACAGTAATAATGCCTAGCTCTGTTGCTTGGTGGTCGAGGCAGCCAGATGCCCCATGGCCAAACCATGCAGTTTGAGTCCCTGACCAGCCACTTGAGAAATATGCTGGGTGCATGTGCATGCTCCAAATCCCCAAAGGAGGGCGGGACATAAAAGAAGGGATTGCAAAGTCACCATTCTCCATGGGGATGTTTTCTCCTTTCCTCTGTCTTTCTCTGCTGCACTCTCAAGCAAAAAAATAAAATAGTAAGAATAGTGATGCTGTGGTCGTATACAATACACCATTTTTCCAAGACACATACGGTGTGAAGTTTTATAACTGTGTGCCCTTCTGAAGCTCATTGTGACCCAGGATCTTTTTTTATATTTTAAGAGAAATTTTTGCTATACAGTGCATGCACTCCCCCAGAGACAGAGACAGAAAATGAGAAATCACCTCCCAGGGTTATTGGCCATGCCAATCCCTTCTCCTCCATTCTTCTCTTGGCATTTTGGGCACAGACATACACCTGGTGTAAATTTCAAGCCACCAGGTCTAGGATTCGAACTGCAGTTGACTACATGGGAGTCCAGCTATAAAACCATTGCCATCTGGTGGTCCCATGGCACAGGGTTTTAAATGCATTATGCACCCGGATCAAAAAGTTCCTGTCTACCCACTAGTGGATTCCAGGAGGGCTTCATAGAGGGAGCAACATTGAAATGGAGACGTGAAGCATGACTAGAAGTCACTCACACTCATTTAACACAGGACAGAAACATGAGCTCTAGAGTCAAATTGCTGGGTGGTCAATGACCTTGGTCAAGTTGTGTAACCTCTCTGTACCGCAGAAATAATCGTCTTAAGACTCAAAACAATAGACTTAAGAGTTTATCTTTATCCCTAGCACATACTGCTGAATTTATTGACTACTACTACAATATGCTAGGCTTGACGTCGAGTCATAAGAAACAAGACCTACCCACAGTCTGCCCTAGGTGTTGTCCCTTCCTCCACTCCCAACACTCCTGGTATTAAAATAAAGCTTTCTTCCAAAAATGTTTTTAGTTCCTCTCTCTTTTTGTCACCTGCTCCGGAGTCCAGGCATTTCTCAGAGTCTCCCTTAGAACTTCAGAGTCTACAATTGCGAGGACTGCGATCTCCGCCCGGGAAGCCCGAGGATCACAAGCCCTGACCCCAGGCGGCGTGCAATAGAGCGGTCACCCTGAGGCCCCGCCCCTGCGGAGCTCGCCTGCCCGTACGCCCCAACGCGATTGGTTCAACCTCCCGGCGTGCCGGCACCCCTGCATCCAATCGGCGTAGCGCTTATTGCGCGGCGCCGGCAACCGACGTACACAGGGGCTTGAGCGTCCTGTGGAGTGCGGGAGGTCTGGCCATGAACTTGGGGTAAGCTGAGGCGAGGACGTGGTGGTCGGTGGACGGGCGGGGGCTGAGGCAAGGCTGGTCCTAGAGCCTTTTCCGGAGAACGTTCCAGAGCGGCGCCGCCCGACGGCAGCGCCCCGCTCTCGGAGCCAGAGGGGCGCGCTGGAGGGCCGAGCGCGGACCTCACTTGTCCCCTGGTAACTCGCCGGGGGCCGATCGTGAACCCCGGCCGGCCCTAAGGACCCGGCGTGGGGGCGCCGGGGTCGCTTGGCGGCTCTCCAGGAGGGAATCCTGGCCCGGCCCGGGTTCTTGGCGGCCCTTGCGTGGAGTCCTGCCCAAGGCTGCCCAGATTCGTTTAACGCCCGCCGGGCGACGATCCGCGGCTTCCCCGAATCCGTGTGGGCCAGTCCCGGGTCCGATATATAGAAAGGACTGTTGCGTGCTTTTTTCATCCCTCGGAAGTTTCATGTTTCAAGAAGGTGAAAAACCACGACATTCAGGATTAACTGCACACCGTTCGACTCAGGAATATTACGTTCCAGAATGTGGAGAATAGGAATAAATACGGCAGCCTGCCCCTTGGCTTACAGGACAAGCAGGACAGATGGTGGCGATTTCATTCTTCAGGGTCTTTTCTTTGTTTTGTTTTGTTTTGTTTTGTTTTGTTTTGTTTTGTTTTTGATGGCTTCACCAACATCAGCTGCTCGTAATAGAGAAACCCTTAAAACCTACTCTTCTCACTGTTGTATCTTTTATTATTATTGGAGAGATTTTTTGCCTTACAGTGTGTGTGTACTTGTCTGAGAAACAGAGACAGGGAAAGTGAGAAATCTCACACCCCTCTCACCCACCCCACCCCACACCCGGGGATGGCCATGCCTCAGTCCCTTCTCTTCCATTCCCCTCCTGGGACGTTGGACACGCGGGCACACACGCCCAGTGTGATTTTCAAGCAACCGGATACGGGACTTGAACTGTAATTGGCCTTGTGGGAGTCCAGCGACCTAACTGCTGCACCATCTGCTGGTTCCCAGTGTTGTATATTTAATGAGATCATTTGATTTTCCCCACCTGAATCGCAAGTTTCAGGTTCATAGACGTTTCCGACCTCATTCCCTCAACTGCTCTACTGGATTAATTTTCTCTCTTGGACTTCATTTTTATTCCTGTCGATGTGTATCCCCATACACCTTTTTTATCGCCTTTTAGGAACACGGAGTTACTCTACCAACTGGTATTTTTATTTTCAGTGGAGTTTTTATTTAGGACCTTAATGGAAGTGCAAATCTTGTCAGGGTCTACTGTTACTATTTTTGCATACAAGTATAAAGTATTTTAGCTGCCGAAGTTTATTGTAGAGGTATTGTTATGGTAATAAAAGAGTCACTAAGTGGAAATATGTAGTATTTGAAATTAAAAAAAAAAGTGGAGGGTGGCCAGCAGGTTGGTGTGGTGGTTAAGTCACTGAACTCCCACATGGTGGACTTCATGGTTCAAGTCCTGGAAGTAGCCGCTTGCTTGCTGTCATATGCGCGTGCTCTCGAACACACGTGCCCTGTAGCAAATTAAAAGAAAAATAATAATAAATAAAATTAACTCTTTAAAAATCAAAGCAGAGCTCTATGCTCAGGCGTTAATAACTTTGGTGGTACTGTTACAGTAATTTTCAGTGTGGCACTTCATAGAATGCGGTAGTAAGTGGGTTACATATGTCTTGCTCCTTTAACTTAGCTGAGGCATTTTGGTAACCTTTTTTCCCAGTGTAGAGTAAGGAGTTAAGTGATGGTATGGTAACAATTTATTGCTTACCAATAACAAAAACAAAATATTAGGTTAAAGATGGTAAATTGTATTATTGAAAAGTTTTAAGAATTCTCTCCCTGTAGTATTAAGTTTTCTCTTGGATTGAATTAAAAGAGTGGTTTGATATGTACAAGATTCCTGTATAAATTCCAGGAACCTGTTTACTTTCAAGATTCACATGTGTATTGCTGGGTATTTAAAATGTCACTGTTTCTTAAAACTGACACAACTTTCTTTTATATTGCAGAGATGGTTTAAAGCTTGAAACTGAATTACTGGATGGAAAAACCAAGCTAATTTTGTCTCCATATGGTATGCCGTGTAACTGGAAATCTAAACTGTTATCTTTTAAATTCCTACATAAAGTTTATATTAGCTTAAAAGGCTTTTTCCTTATAATAGAGTGATACTTACATGATATCTTGTGAGAAAGTGTTTCTTTAAGCTTCTTCAAATATATCACTACTATGCCACTGAAAATGTCAGTTTCCAGATTTTATATAAATTCATGTTCCAGTATATGTCATATGTAATTTATCTGTTGTATTTGCATAGAGGAGATATCTTTATTGCCCAATGAATAATGAAGGTGAAATGTAATTATGCTATTTGCATGTAAAGAATATATTGTTTGAGAAATTAAATTTATAGTAAGATCTCAATTATAAAGTCATGGTAGTCTGACTTTTGAAACTCAGTATACTTTGGTAGTTTCTCACATTATTTTCCTCCTTAAAACTGTTTATTATTTTGCCTTGGAAAGATTACCAAGCTAAATAAAAATGAAATTGAAATGCATATTTGTACTATACTGTAAAAGTTTAAACACTCAGACAGGATCTAAAGTTAATTTGGGGGATACTATTTCTACCTTAAGATCTTAAAACAATAGTAATTAAAATTTTCTTTCTTGACTGTGTTAGTATGTTTTTGGTTCATAGTTAGTAATTTTTTTTTTCTTTTGTAGAACATAAATCAAAAATTTCTGTGAAGGTAAGCCAAATGACTTTGACCTGACCTGTTTTCAAATGTAAAGTGCAGGGTTTGTTTTTGTTTTTTTCATAGTGATTTGAAAATAATTTTGGGAAATTCCAAGCACTGTAAAGGGGGATTAGAGGGATGGTGAGAAATTATTATTCTTTTGTTTTCAGGCTGGTCCTTTCACAGAAATGGAATCATAATTTTAGTTTTAAAAGTCCTGTTAGAACCTGTTTTTCTAGACCAGTGCTGTCCAGTAAAGTTTTCTACAGTGATGGAAAGGTTCTAGAATCAATACTGTTTGATATAGTAGCCACTAGCTGTGTGTAGTTTATTGACCACATTAAATACACAGTTGATGTGAGTCATGAACTGAATTTTGAATTTCATTTAATTCTTTTTTTTTTTTTTTTTGTGGAGAGATTTTCACTGTAGGGCATATGCGCTCACCAGACAGACAGAGAGAGACATAGAGACAGAAAGCGAGAAATCACCCCCCAGGGGGGATGGTCACGCCACAATCCCTTCTCCTCCATTCTCCTCTCGGGATCCTGGGCACGCACGCACACGTGCCCGGCGTGAGTTTTAAGCCACCGGGTCCAGGACACGAACCGCGGTCGACTACGTGGGAGTCCAGCGACATAGCCATTACGCTAACTGCTGGTTCCCGATTTAATCCTTAATTTAAATTTAAAAGCTACTATTCTGGACAGTACAGCTCCCGAGGTTTTTAAAAATAAAACAAGAATTTCTCTTTTCATATTCTAATTCCATTTGCCCAGAATTTGGGCAAATTTGGTTTGGTATTCTTACATGCACTTAGCATCATTTAAAAGATTACTTGAGGTTGGGACCAGCAGTTAGCATAATGGCTATGTCGCTGAACTCTCCCATGTGGCCACAGTTCGAGTCCCATACCTGGTGGCTTAAACTCACGCAGGGTGCGTGTGCGCGTGCCCAAGATCCCAAGAGGAGAATGGAGGAGAAGGGATTGCAGCGTGGCCATCCCCCCTAGGGGGTGATTTCTCACTTTCTGTCTCTCTGTCTTTCTGGCAAGCGCACGTGCCCTATAGCAAAAACCTCTACCAAAAAAAAAAAAAATACACAGATTACTTGAGCTTAATGGTAATTTCCCTTTTAGTTTATTTTCTCTTACCCGGAATCCATTGTGGCTTTTTCTACAAAGTATGTTATGACTGAGAAAAAAATGTTTTAAACAGTTTTTCCTGAGAAAGAGGGAGAGCAAGCAGGAGCAAGCATGTGCTTACCCCTCAACAGGTAGTGATGCTGCAGTCTACCTCCAGCCTTCAGCAGCATATGCAGGGAGGTCTCTAAAACTGAACTGGGAAGCTTCCCATGTGGGTCAGCCAAGCAGAGTGTCTCCGTTTACCACTGTGCCATCATCTAACTCCACTCCTCATTCTGTGGGCCCCCCCTCTTTTTTTTGACTCTTCACAGTAGACAGATACCGAATAGCCATTTGTCAGTCTCTCTAATCTTACAGTTCTACAGCTGTATTTCCGATTTTTTGTAAAATAGTGAAGGGTTCTCCCAATGTAGGATTAACTCCGTAGTGACCAAAACACCAACAATTCTGTTTTCTCCATTTTTCATAGACTGCATTACTTTCATTTTCACAGGGAAAATGAAATTCCTTTCACAGTCTTTAAACATAGCTGAACCAAATATCTCATTATTGTCAAGTTTAACACATATAGTCTGAGTGCTTTCCTAATTCTTTCAAAATGTCTCCTGCATTTTCTCTAATCTGCAGTAATGAATATGAACTAAAGGTGGTTATTAGCTCAATTTCTTGTATTTTATAGGAAGAGAAATGAAAGAAATACCAGTGGTTCAGTGTCAGAAATAATTTACAGAAATACTGGATTCTAAAACTCTATACTTAAAATAGTGTCAAAAGTTAGATGAAATATAAAACACTAAATTTTTTCATGGTTATTTCTGTCGGAGAATCAATGGCATACTAAAATACATAAATAATATTAGTGTTAGGTAACACATTTTATATTTTTAAAATGTTACTTTTCTTTGGTTACTTCTGGCCTTGGCATCCTTGCCCCACATAATTGTAGAGCCAGTCAATATTAAACAAATACATTGAATATTGTTTTTATAATATTTCGAAAACTATTGGTAGAATTAAAACCTGATAAAAGCAGGATGCTGGAGTCAGCATGTCACATAGTGGTTAAGGTGCTAGACTCCCACATGGCTGACTAGGGTTTGAGTCTCAGACCCAGCAGCTAGAAACTCTTGCCTGGTGTGTGTGCATGCATGCTCAAAATCCCAAGAAGAGAATGGAAAAGTGATTGTGCGTGGCCATCCCCCCTGGGGGGTGATTTCTTGCTTTCTCTCTCTCTAGCAAGTATATATGCCTTACAGCAAAAAACTCTCTAATAAATAAATAAAAAGCAACATGCTATATAAAATGTTTTATGACATGTTTGATCTATTGGAATTTATCTAATCCAATAAACACTCAGGAATCAGTTTGGGCTAGGTTGCTTTTATTTACTTTGTAACCTGAATATAATTTTTTATTTATGAATTTTTGCTGCCTCCATTGATTATTTCTGGCATTAAGCTACAAAAAGTGCCCAGAGTTGAGCTTAATGTATATTGACCCCATGCCAGGTCATTGCCTTTCTTTATTTTAAGAAGACTTTCCCTGTATATTTTTTCTCCTTTTTTTTTTTTTTTCCTCTTAAATTCATGATAGAGTTTGTGTATGTGAGAAAGAGATAGGCATGAACACTCTCCACAGTCTGATCATACTGCAGCCTGCTCCCTCCAGTCCTCTAGCCTGTGGAATCTTGGACATTCCCACGCATGCCAGCTTTTTTCAGTCTGACTGGTCTGGTGGTTTGAACCATGATCGATGTGATCGATGTGGGACCTGGTTCCTTTTGAGCAGCATATTACCGTTACCTCTATCACAGAGCCAGCTTTTCTTGGTTTTGTTTTTAGTCTGAGTCTCACTGTGTCATGATCCTTCTGATTCCCAGGTAGCTGGAACTACAGATGCATTCTACCATGCTCAGCTACTTCAGATGAGGTCTTACTGTGCTGTCCAGGCCCACCCTGAGATCACTCTCCTCCTTTGTTGGCCTCCCAGGCAGCTGGGACTACAGGCATGTGCCACTGCACCAAGCTTTTAGGGTGGGCCCCTATTGAACCCTGTCCTCCCAGAGGGCCTCAGAGTGCTGAGCAGCATTATCTTACCAGTACATGCCATTGCAGCTGTCATTTATTTTATTTCTGATGTAATTAGACTATGGCAAAATAATTCTAGTTAATTTAGAACTCCATTTAGATTTCTGTTTAACAAGGATTTACTGTACTATAGTTGTAAAATTCTAGTGTAGGTGCAGGGCTCCATTCTTGGCTTTATTTGTTCTTTGTAAGAGAAAAACAAAACTGTATGTTTCCTGGAAGTGGGAGCACCAGTCATATAAGTAACTAAATACTACAAGTAGAATAAAGTAAGTTGTATAGTAGGGTTATATAAAGGAGAAAAAGCATTTAAGAGAGTAGTTCTTTCAGGTTTGGGGAGACCAGGGAATGTTTCGTAAATGGGGTGATGAGATAAATTGTCAAAAAAAGATAGGGAAGTTTATTCCAACTTAGAGAAAATACCAAAAAGCCAAGATAACAAAGCATGAGTTGGATTTGGGGAATAGTCTGTATCTCGAGCACAATGTAGAGTGTAAAATTTAGGGGATTACAGTCATAAAGAGTTTGAATGTGTGCGTGAGAACTTTGAATTTACGTGATTTGCATGTAAGGAGTCATTAAGGATATTTAAAAATGGAATTAGATATGTTCTAATTTGTATTTTTAGGAAAAGGTTTTTGGGACTGCTTTTCTCAAGATGAATGATTGTAATTAGTTAAGATCCATAGGAACTAGTTAAGATCCAAATACAGTGGTCCATGTAGAGTGTTAGAAGGTCCTGATGCCTGTATGCTTTCTATAGAGGATGAAAAAAAGGAAACAGAAAGGAAGCTTTCAAGGTATGTCAAGGGAATGCACTGTATTTAGTCAGCAGGTGGCATGGTGGTTAAGGTGCTGGAATTCCCACATGGCCGGCCATGGTTTGAGTCCCTGACCTGGCGGCTTGCTTTCTCTCTCTTTCTCTCTCTCTCTCTGTCTTTCTCTGGCAAAACTCATGTGAAAAATATGAACAATAATAATAATAATAAATAAATAATTCTTTTAAAAAATTAGAAAGTAGATTTGTGAAACCTATGACCGTCATGTAGCATTAAGAGCTCATTTCATGCTTGCTTTCTCACTTTCTCTCTCTCTCTCTGGTCAAATTAAAATAAATGAATAAATAAATAAAATTAAATAATTTTTTTTAGAGAGCTCATTTGATGGTCTTGGTTAAAGTGAAACCAGTTGGCATGGCAGTGTTGTTTTTCTCCTTGGTTGCAAACACAGAATAGGTGAACAGTTGGATTTTATTAGAGTTGGGGTTTGCAATGTGTGCATGCTGTAGAGCAAAGTAAGGGCGTTCGAATGGAAGAGAGAGATGGTTTTGGTTAGTTGTGGGATTTAATATTGTTGGCAAGAGAGAGATGATAAGACTGACGGATTACAAATCTCAGCAGAGTTAAAGAATTGTTGAAATTGGGATATGAGAGGAAGGGAGTTGAAAAAAAAAAATCAGAGATGGTAGTCATTGCCGAGTTCTTCAAACGGAGAGAACGGAGGGATTGCAATTATGGGTAGTAGTTACAAGCTTAGTACAGTGGGAATGAGTCACAGCACAAAGGACAATAGCCTAGGAGCTACATTTGAGGACATGTGAGGCCAAGGTTCTGAAAAAAGACTACCCATGTGGAAATGAAAGTACCAATCATTAAAACAGTTATGTTAGAGAAGAGGATGGTGGCTGACAACCTAAGATGCTCACAGTAACTTGTGGGTATATAGATGCTTGTAATGAGTAGTAGTGGGAGGGGTGGTACGATCTAATGACATGAAAATCTAGATGGGAATAAAATGGCATTGTCAGTTTCTGTATTCATTATCCTCAAGTAAAATAATTGTATCTAGGGACCAGCAGTTGGCGTAATGGCTATGTTGTCGGACTCCCATGTAGTCAACTGTGGTTCCAGTCCCAGACCCAGTGGCTTAAACTCACACCGGGCGTATGTACATGTGTGCCCAAGATCCCGAGAGGAAAATGGAGGAGAAGGGATTGTGGCGTGGCCATCCCCCCCTGGGGGTGGGGTGGGGTGATTTCTTATTTTCTGTCTTTCTGGCGAGCACACATGCCGTATAGCAAAAACCTCTCAAAAAAATAAAAAAATAATTGTATCTAGTTGGTAAATCTATCAAGTGAATATTTGTAAAGGTTAAACTTTTTTTACAGCTATGTTATCTAAATGGCAAACGGGACATTTATGGGAGTGCTTGTCATACATTACATAAATAAAGATTTATTGATTTTTCATGGGCTATTACAAAAAAAATGTAATTCTGGTGTCTTAACAGATGGGAAATAAGATCAAGGTTGCAAAATATCCTTTAAGAACAAAACAAAGTGGACACAATCTAAAGTCAACACAAGATACTTGTTGCGGGTCTGAAAAACTTTTGCAAAAGAAGAAAGGTGATTCAGAAACATCCCAGGCAAAAAGTGAGAAAAATAGAATGACTTTTTCACCCACTAAGGATTTGTGTAAGCAGTGTGTAGATAAAGATTGCCTTCATATCCAGAACGAGCTTTCACCTGGAACCCCTAATGTACAGAAGACCAGAAGCCCCATGACTACATCTCTAGTCGGTAAACAGAAGTCTCACAACAAACACATCACGACTGAAAATATGAAGAGTAATTTGGTGTGTCTTACACAAGACCAGTTACAGCAGATCTTGATGACCATAAACCAAGGAAGTAAATCTGTTTTTTCAATGGAGACTGGAAAGGAGGAAGAAACAAGTAAGTTTTCTAAGTCTTAATATTAATTTTCTTGTTATGTGTTTTAGAATTTCATATTGATTGGATTTTATGTAACTGTGCCTCTTACATTCTAATTTACTGTGTAATTTTCCTTTAGAGGACTGTCTATAATATGCAAAATTACCTTTATACTTAAAATATGCCATGTTTTTGTTTTTGCTATAGGGCACATGCACTCAAGAGAGAGAGGGAGTGTGAGAAATCACACACACACACACTCACACCCAGGGGATGGCTCTGCTGCAATCCCTTTCCCTCCATTTTCTTCTTATGATTTTGGAGACATACAAACACACCTGGTGTTTTTTCCAGACCACCTGGTCTGGGGCTCAAACTGTGTAGTCAGCCATGTGGGAGCATGCTGCCTTAACCACCACACCACCTGGCTAGCCCAATATGCCATATTTTGAGGTTAATGCTCAAAATATGCACCATAGCCATAAGAAACTCAATTTCTGTGAACTAGAAAAAGAAATGTTAGTACAAAAAATTATTGTAGTTTTTTTAGAATGTTAAGAGGCTTGGGACCAGCAGTTAGCATAATGGTTATGTTGCTGGACTCCCACGTAGTCGACCGCGGTTCGAGTCCCGGACCCAGTGGCTTAAACTCACGCCGGGTGAGTGTGCGTGCGTGCCCAAGATCCCAAGAGGAGAATGGAGGAGAAAGGATTGTGGTGTGGCCATCCCCCCTGGGGGGTGATTTCTCGTTTTCTGTCTTTCTTTCTCTGTCTGTCTGGCAAGTGCATGCACCCTATAGCAAAAACCTCTCCAAAAAAAGAAAAAAAGAGGCTTTGCTTACATTTAAAATAATTACACATATAAAATATTCTAAGGCAGACTTCCTGACCTGGTGGTTAAGGCAGCCAATTCCACATGATGAACTACGTGGTTTGAGTCTTGGTCTCAGAGACATGAAAAACATCCTAGGCACATGTGTGCTCATGCCTAAAATTCTGAGAGAGGGAGAGATGTAGGAGAAGGGATTGTGGAGTGACCACGCTCCAGAGTGGGCTGCTCCCCGCAACCCCACCATCTCTGGTGAGCATACATACCCTCTAGAAAAAAAGAAAGAAAAAAAAAAAGCACCAGTCTGGTATTTCTAGTAAAAATTAAGGGAAGCTTGGTATGAAGATTTGACTTGAGTTGCAAAAGAACACTGCTTTCCTTGCCCTTGAATTTGGTCTTTCTGTCCCTTAATCTATTCTAAGGATTGACAGTGCAATTTTTTTTTTTGGATAGAGGTTGTTGCTTTAGTATGCGTATGTTTGCTGGGGGGAGAGAGAGAAAGACACAGACAGTGAGAGGGAAAGTGAGAAATAAGTCCCCCAGTGGGGCTGGCCACACTGCAGTCCTTTCTCCTCCATTCTCTCAAGATCTTTGGCATGCATGCATGTGCACCTGATGTGAGTTTTAAGCCATTGGGTCTGGAACTCGAACTGTGGTTGGCCATGTGCGAGTCCAGCTGCATAACCACCACACTATCTGCAGGCCCCAGTGTTATTTTTTAAAACAATGTACAACACAAACTTGAAAGGAGTATAGAGTGTTATGTGCTTCTGTTTTACAAGTTAGGGCATTGTCTTATGTTTTTAAAAGCCTTCTAATTTCATCTTTGAGCTAAGGAATTTTGAATATGAGAACAATAGAATTGTCATTAAACTTCTATTAGCCAATAGTGAAAAAAATTAAAATCGAGAGTCTCCATCAAGAGGCTTTACAGTGGGTTGGGGGCCAGGTAACTAATACATTCCCAAAATGTTCAAGATGGAATCATTTACCATTTCTTGGGTCTGATTATTCGTAGTAATCTGAGGAAGCTGTCTTGGGGCTGGAATTCTAACTCAGAGAACAGAGAGTAACAATGTTTCTCAGCCAACAAAGTTAAAAGCAAAATTTCCCTAGTCATGGAATGACCTACATGTTAGATATGCTTTCTCATTGAAGGAAGTAGCACATTCAGGATGAATTAGAAGAATTGCTTTCTCCTCATTGAGAGAAGTAGCACATTCAGGATGAATTAGAAGAATTTTTGAGCCAGCATATGGCCCTAAATAAAACATTTGATTTAGATGTTTTAGGGTATTTTTAAATTATTATTATAATTTAGTTGGAAATAGAGATAAAAGTTCTTGAAATCGTTTCCATTGATTTCACAGCCAAATGAGGAAAATAAGATCATTATTTTCTCATTGAGAGAAGTAGCACATTCAGGATGAATTAGAAGAATTTTTGAGCCAGCATATGGCCCTAAATAAAACATTTGATTTAGATGTTTTAGGGTATTTTTAAATTATTATTATAATTTAGTTGGAAATAGAGATAAAAGTTCTTGAAATCGTTTCCATTGATTTCACAGCCAAATGAGGAAAATAAGATCATTATTTTGAGGGCCAACAGGGTGCCACAAGTGGAAAATTCTACACTTGGCCTTCTCATGTGATGTGTCACAGAACATTGCATGTAGTATGAAAATAGCATATAAATTACCTTTAGTCTGTATGTAAGGTGTATGTGAGACAGATGAATTTTATGTTTAGACTTAGGTTCCATTCCCAAGATACCTCAGTATATATATACACGTATTCCTAAATCAAAAAAAAAAAAGAAATCTCGGTCCTAAAACACTATGGCGTCAAAGCATTTTGGATAAGGGACACTCTGTCTCTATCTATCTAAATGGATTGTTGTGAGTTAAGAGAAGTAGTGAACATAAGACTTTTTTTTTTTTTTTTTTGAGACGTTTTTGCTATAGGGCGCGTGCACTAGCCAGACAGACAGAGAGAGACAGAGAGATAAGAAAGCGAGAAACCACCCCCCACACACACACAGGGCGGAGGGCCACGCCACAATCCCTTCTCCTCCTTTCTCCTCTCGCAATCTTGGGCACGCACACACGCGCCCAGTCTGAGTTTAAGTCACCGGGTCCAGGACTCGAACCGTGGTCGACTACATGGGAGTCCAGTGACATAGCCATTACACTAACTGCTGGTCCCAGTGAACATAAGACTTTTAAAAACCGTGTAGCACTATACAAAGATAAGGTGTTATAATAGATGTAATTTAGCATTAATTTTAAAAATGCATTTTTTACCTCTTAGGTCAATATAATCTACATTTAAACACTATTCCTGATCAACCAAAGGATGAGAACATTATGGGATTATTCCACAAAACTGAGGCTGTTTCATCTCCCACAGATGAAAATAAACCTGTCCTAAGTAAAACTCAGGAGACATCTACGCAGTATGAGCAGAAAATTGTCATGTATGTAACTCTTCTGTGTTGTTATGGGTCATTTTGGGAATATGATTTGCTTTTCTTTGACTTACATGTGTAACTGTTACTCAGAAGACTTATTACTATTTAAAAGCTGCTTCTCCCCCCCCTCCCCTTTTCTTTTCTTTATTATTAAAAGGACAGCTTTATTGCAATTCACAAAGCAAAGGGAGCAGGCAGCTCATGCGGAAAAGAGCCTGTCTCCCCAAGGTGTTTCTCACATGACTTTTTTGTTTTAGGTTTTTGCCATAGGGCACAGGAGCTTGACAGAGAGAGGGAAAGTGAGAAGTTGCCCCCCAAGGAGGGATGACCACACCACAGTCCCTTCTTTTCCATTCTCCTCTTAGGATTTTGGGCACACATGCATGTGCACCTGGCATGATTTTTAAGCTGCCGGAGTCTGGGGCTCCCAACTGTGGCAACCATGTGGGAATCTAACACCTCAACCACCATGCTAGCTGCTGGCCCCCAAAAGTGTATTTCTTTATATTTGTGCAGTCAGTTACATAGCAGTCTGTAGTTAGATTTCTGTTGTTGGGGCCAGCAGGTATCATGGTTAGGGTGCTGGGCTCCCACGTGGTTGATTGCATTTCAAGTCCTAGACCTGGCAGCTTGCTTTCTCACTTTCCCTCTCTGATAGCTGTAGCAAGTTTAAAAATAATAATTAAATAAATAAAATAATTTTAAAAGGTTTCTTTGTGTATGTGTGTTTTGCCTTAGAGAGAATGAACGGAAACCAGCTGACATATTCAGTACCCTGGGAGAAAGGGAACATTCTAGAAGTTTGTTAGAAGCAAAAAAAGCCCAGTGGAGAAAAGAACTAGGTAGGTAATTTTTATATTTTTTATTAAAGTTTTCTTGGTTTAAAGAATATATATTGAGGATGAAGTTTATCTTTAGGATGATATTATCAGAAATCTTATTTTATAATGTTTGACATCTAGGATAGTTCTCTAAACGCGTAAGAAGTACTGTGGTGGGCCAGCAGGCGACATGGAGATTAAGAGAGCTAGATCCTACATGGCCAGTTGTACAGTTTGAGTCCCAGACATGGAAGGTTGAAATACAGGCCACACACATGTATAAACATGCCCAAAATCTCAAGAGGAGGGTGGAGGAGAAGTGATTACAATATGTCCATTTTCTCTGGGGGGTGATTTCTCACTTTATGTTTCATCTCTGTCTCTCCCAAAGAGCACATGTGCCCTACAGCAAAACACTTTAAAAAATTTAAAAAAAAAAAGTTTTATGGTGTCACCACAAAAAATTCTTCCTATCCTGTTTTGGTACTTTGTGGTGTGTACCAAAAGCATTAATGTCACCAACAGAGCCCCGGTAAGTGCAAACAAAGATTCTTAAACTTTTTTGGGGGGAAGGGGGGAAGAGGTTTTCGCTATAGGGCGCGTGGTACACTTGCCAGACAGAGAGAGACATAGAGACAGAAAGCGAGAAATCACCCCCCAGGGGGATGGTCACGCCACAGTCCCTTCTCCTCTATTCTCTTGGGATCTTGGGCACGCACGCACATGCGCCCAGCATGAGTTCTAACCCCCCGGGGGCTGGGACGTGAACTGTGGTCAACTACATGGGAGTCCAGCGACATAGCCATTACGCTAATTGCTGGTTCCCCTTAAACTTTTTTATTTCCTGAAAATCCTTTTTCATATTTTCTATTACAGAAATCCTATAGATTTAAGGGTGATTTTATTGTAAAATGTGTTTCATTTTTAAAATTTTTTAAATAATCACACATTCTAATAGATGAATCAGTATATTTGAGACAGAAACAAGCTTATTGCTTTTTGTCAGCCTGTGGACCTTATAAAAGAAAATTTTATCATTTTTGTTAAGTCGTTTCTTAAAATTACCTGTTTAATTTTTATTTATTATTATTATTTTTAGATTTGATCACAGAGAGACAGAGAAAGAGAGGGAGAGAAAGTGAGAAAGCAAGCTACCAGGTCCAGGATACAAACCATGGTCTGCCATGTGGGAATCCAGAGCTTTTATCCACTGTGCCACTTGCTGACTCCTCTGTTAAGTCTTAAAGTTTTGTTAATAGCTAAGAAATGCCCATTACTTTTTTTTGTTGTTTTTTTGAGAGCTTTTTTCCTAATAGGGGCTGATAGCTCGCCAGAGAGACAGAAAGCAAGAACTCATCCCCCAGAGGGATGGCCACACCACAGTCCCTTCTCCTCCATTCCCTCAGGATTTTGGGCATGCACGCACACATGCCTGGTGTGAGATTTAAGCTGCCAGGTCTAGGACTTGAACCATGGTTGTGTGGGAGTTCATTGACGTAACCATTACTCCATTTGCTGGTCCCAGTGTCTATTACTTCTTAAACTAGACTTAGGGTCCAGTTGTCACAGTTTTGAAAATGTGTGATGTAACAGTTGGACTGGCTATACTGAAGGCATTAGATAGGTCTTACCCTTTAATCGACTAGAAATTCCTGTGAAACAGTTAAGCCGTGCTGGGATGGGTGTTCAGAACAGATAAACAGCAGAAATATAAAGTGAAGTAATGGAAGTCAAGGTAACAAGGATGAAGAAACTAGGTAGCAATGTAAGAAAGGCTCATATATATAAATAGAACAGTTTCACCTTTAAATACTTTTCTTTCAACACAGATTTAACTTACTGAAATACACTAAATTTCTGAAATAATATGGAGCTATTTAGAAATGACTGAAATATGCCTTTATGTCCTGAAAACATTTAACGTACTATGAGCAAAGCATATCACTTATTTTTTCTTTTTGGCCATAGGGTGTGTACACTAGCCAGAAAGAGAGGGAAAGCGAGAAATCACCCCCAAGGAGGGATATCCATGCCATGATCCCTTCTCCATTCTCCTATGGGATTTTAGGCACGCACACATACACACCTGGCATGATTTTCAAACCACTGAATCCAGTATTCTAACTGCGGAGTGGGCTATGTGGGATACAGTGCCTTAACTACCATGCCACCTGCTGGCCCCCAGAGCATATTACTTTATTTTTTAAAGAGGTTTTTGCCTTACGGTGTGTGTGCTTTTTTTTTTTTTTCTTTTGGAGCACATGCGCCCGTCAGACAGACAGAGACAGAGAGACAGAAAATGAGAAATCACTCCCCAGGAGGGATGACCACGCTGCAATCCCTTCTCCATTCTCCTTTCGGGATCTTGGGCACACACGCACACGCGCCCGGCGTGAGTTTAAGCACATGGGTCCAGCACTAGAACCGCGGTCGACTATGTGGGAGTCCAGTGACATAGCCATTACGCTAACTGCTGGTCCCTTACAGTGTGTGTGCTTACGGGGGCTCTGGGGGAAGACAGTGAGAGAGGAAGTGAGAAATCACCCCCCCATAGGGGGGATGGCCATTCTGCAAATATGTTCTTTATTCTCTTCCTGTGTTTGGGGCACATAGTGCCCAAGGCCCAGGTTGAGGACTTGACCATGGTCAGCCATGTGGGAGTCCAGTGACGTAACTGCTATGCCATCTGCTAGCCCCAGAGCAAATTGCCTTTTTTTTTTTTTTTTTTTAAGAGATTTTTGCTATGGGGTACATGCATGTACTCACTGGAGAGACAGAGAAAGCGAGAAACACCCCCCTCGGGATTTTGGGCACACAATTTATACATCTCTGGGTTTTGTACTTAAACATGTAGTGAAGATTTAGAGTTTAGTTTTAATACTGTCTATTAGACCTAAGGTTTTATGTTTTTTTACTTTTCAGAAGTAATGAGAAATGACTAACATTTACTGAATATTTATGTTGTACCAGGTCCTATACTGATATAGGCACTGTTATTAACCTCATTGTATGGAAGAAGAGGTTCAGGGGCATTAACAACAGTTCCTCCACGTCGCATAGCTAAGAAGTGGTTACACTTGAATTTGCCCCAGTTTTCTCTGACTCCAGAGCTTAGGTTTTAATTCTCTAAGTTATACCTGAATGAACATTATGGGAAAATAGAACCTCAGAATAGTTAATAAAATATAAAATTAGTTATTCAGGTAACATTGCCTTACTGATGATTATGGTAAAAATATTTTTACATTGGGAACCAGCAGTTAGCGTAATGGCTGTGTCGCTGGACTCCCACGTAGTCGACCGCGGTTCGCGTCCCAGACCCAGTGGCTTAAAACTCACACCGGGTGCGTGTGCCTGCGTGCCCAGGATCCCGAGAGGAGAATGGAGGAGAAGGGATTGCAGTGTGACCATCCCCACTGGGGGGTGATTTCTCGCTTTCTGTCTCTATGTCTCTCTCTGTCTGTCTGGCGAGCACACGCGCCTATAGTGAAAAAACCTCCAAAAAAAAAAAATTTACATTCATTTGTGCTATTCTTTTTTTTTTAAGAGAGGTTTTTGCTATAGGGCACATGTGCTTGCCAGAGAGTTAGAGACAGACAGAAGGCAAGAAATCACTCCCCACGCCGCAGTCCCTTCTCCAGTCTCCTCTCGGGATTGTGGCACGCATGATGCATATGCGCCTGGTGTGAGTTTCAAGCTGCTGGTCTGGGACTTGGAACCACCGTTGACTATGTGGGAACCTAGCAGTGTAACCGTTATGCCATCTGCAGATTCCCCATTTGTGCTATTCTTAAGTTTGGTTGTGATTAAATGTTTTCTTTTATTCTGTGTCCTTTAAAATTCTCTCTGCCTTATAAATTAATCTTCCTTAAAAAATCTTTTATTAGATCTGTGTCAGAATCTACCCTTTTTAAGGTCATGATTTGTTTACATGATTCTTTTTTTACAGTTTTTGTATATTTTTTAAAAAAGGACATTATTTACAGATGAACAGGTTGCTTTAAAGAAGAAAGAAAAAGAAGCTTCTGAAAAATGGAATAATCCTTGGAAAAAATCTGAGAGTAATAACATAATTTGGGAAAAACTTCAAATTCTTGACCAATCTAGGGTAAGAATATCAAAATGAAGCATTTATGAAACATAAGATATTTTAGTTAATACTTTTTAAAATGTTACCAGTTCTTATATAAAACATATTCTTAAGTTTATTTATATCAGAAAACCTTACTTCTCTTTTTTTTTAAAGAATTATTTATTTAATTTCGTTATTATTTTTTTTTTAATTTACTAGAGAGAGAGAGAAACAGAAAGTGAGAAAACAATCCTCCAGGTCTGAGACTCAAACCGTGGTTGTCCATGTGAGAGTCTAGCACCTTAACCACCATGCCACCTGCCAACCTAGAAAAATCTTACTTTTCATATGGTATTTTGAAAGAATTATTTTTAATTTAATTATAACCTCAACTAGTCTTCTGTTTGCATTCTGTACATTATTTTACTGCATTAGTAGGGGTAAAAGTGGTTCTCAGCACCTTCTTTACAGTTCCGTAAAGGAGCTTTGCAGATTTTTACAAGTTACTTATTTCTTCTATGAGAGAGAGAGAGCCACTGGCATCCCTTTATAGGATCTTCATGCTGCAGTCCACTCTCATCCTCAGCCAGCCTGAATCATGGGTATTCCCGTGTGGGTCTAATTGTGTTAATTACAGTGCCACCATCTGTCCCTGGAATTTTCTTTTTTTTTTTTTAAGAATTATTTATTTATTGGAACCAGCAGTTAACGTAATGGCTATGTCGCTGGACTCCTGTGTAGGCAACTGTGGTGCAGGTCCCGGTCCCGGCGGCTTAAAACTCACGCTGGGTGCCTGTGCATGTGTGCCCAAGATGCCAAGAGGAGAATGGAGGAGAAGGGATTGCGGCGTGGCCATGTCCCCTGGGGGGTGATTTCTCACTTACTATCTCTCTGTCTCTCTCTGTCTTTCTGGTGAGCGCACGCACCCTATAGCGAAAACCTCTCCAAAAAAAAAAAAATTATTTATTTAATTCTATTTGTTGTTATTTCTTAATTTTACCAGATAGAGACAGAGAGAGAAAGAAAGGGAAAGCGAGGAAGCAAGCCACCAGGTTCAGGACTCAAACCACAGTTGGCCCATTCTGCTAGTTTCCTAGTCAGGTTACATTGGTCCAGGCTGATGGGCACTCATTACTTAGAGCTAGTCAGATTTTAGAGGTAAGTCCTAATTGTTAGTTCTCTGAATATTTAAACCCTTTAGTACTTCAGTCTGTTTCTCGAAGGAGTAAATCTGAGTTTTCTATTTTTAATTGCCAGTTAACTCTGTATGTTATGCTTCTTAAATTTCAGATACATTATTAACCATTTTTTGAACATATTTATTCCCTTCTTATGAACATCTACATTTTAACAAATTTATTCTGAAAATAATTCAGTAACTGAGTAGGATAATAACTGATGTAGAACTTTTCAGCACTGTGTTCTAATTAGGTAGATTTATTATATTACCCCTCCAAGTTAGATTATTTGCATGACGGTCTATCCGGATGGTTTGTCTACATCAGTTTTGTTGGGCGGATGTGCCCGTGGGAGAGAGAGTCCTAGGGAGGGAAGGTGACAAATCACCTCCTCTAGAGGAGGGCTATGCCGCAGTCTCTTCTCCTTCAGTCTCTTGGGATTTGGGGCATGCATTCACACATGCCCATTTTTTTATTTTTTGAATTAGTTTATTTAACTTCATTTATTTATTTATTTATTTTATTTGACAAGAGAGAGACAGAATGAGAAAGGGAGAGGGAAAGTGAAAGCAAGCTACCAAGTTCGGGACTTGAATCACCATTGGCCATGTGGGAGTCCAGTGCTCTCAATCACCATGCCACCCTCTGGTCCCACCTATTATTATTTTTAAGCCACCAGGTCTGGGGCTCGAACTGCTATTTATGATATGGGAATCCAGCGCCTTACCACCATACCACTTGCTAGCCCAGACTATTGATAACTTTAAAATATAAATTGCATTTTTCCATGATTAATCCCAAAAGCACTTTGACTATATTGTTTATTTTTATTGCCAATGGGGCGGGGAGTGTGTGCCTGCCTGCCAGAGAGAGAAAGAGAGAATACGAGCAATAGAGAGTGCTCCCTACAATCCTTTTTTCTCTATTTTCCTATCCCGTCAGAATTTAGGGCATGCATGCATATGCTCTTGGTTTGTTTTTTAAGCCACCAGAGTCAGGATTTGAACCATGATCAGCTATGTGGAATCTGGCTCTCTGTGTACAGAATTTAATTCGTGTGCACAGGGGCTGACCTTTGACAGACTGTTAGTCAGTTCATCTTTTTTTTTTTTTTTTTTTTTTTTGCTATAGGGTGCACTCTCTCACCAGGAAGAGAGAGAGAGAGACAGAAAGCAAGAAATCACCCCACACACACACACACCCCGGGGAGGATGGCCACACTGCAATCCCTTCTCCTTCAATCTCCTCTCAGGATCTTGGGCACTCACGCACATGTGCCTGGTGTGAGCTTAAGGCACCGAGTCCGAGACTCGAACCGCAGTTGATTACATGGGAATCCAGCAACATAGCCGTGACGCTAACTGCTGGTCCCAGTCAGTTAATCTTGATAGAAACTATTTTGGAAAAAACTGCAGTTGTGGGTAATAATTTTAAGTGCCTGACATTTAGAAGTTGATGAATGCAAGAGGTCAGCACTTGGCATGATGGTTGATGTGCTGGGTGGCTCCCACATGGCTAACCACAGTTCAAGTCCCAGACCCAGTGGCTTAAAAACCATGCCACGTGTATGTATGTAGGTGTAAGCCCAAAATCCTGAGAGGAGACAGAAGGAGAAGGGATTGCAGCACAGCCATCTCCTAGGGGTGCTTTCTCACTTTTCTCCCTTCTTCTCTCCAGCAAGTGCATGTGCACTATGGTTAAAAAAAAAAAAAGTTGTAAGCAGATACTACTAAAAGCTTCAGCTGAAACTCACTTTGCATAAAGTTGGCGAAAATCAGTTGACTTATTTTTCAACATCAGAGTTGAAGAATCTTCAATGCAAAAAATGTAAAGTATTTTTCAGCTACCAGACTTTAGGTGGAAATGTTAGCATATATTATTCCTTAATTTGCATGACTTTTTAGGTTATTTATTATCTGGGAGTAATGCATGCCTTGATTGTTATACAAATGCAGAATTTGAGGTGGCTTGGTTTTATTTAATTTTGTGTACACATATATATGTTTATTTATTTATTTATTTATTTTTGAACACTAGAAGGCACATACATTCACCAGAGGGAGTGAGAAAGTACCTCCCATTGGTGACAGTGCAATCCGTTATCCATTTCTCCATCCTGTGGGATTTGGGACATGCATACACATGCACGTGGCATATTTTTCAAGCCATTGAGGACAGCATTTGAATCACAGTTGGCCCTGTGAGATCTGGCTCTTTTAACTACTAGGCTATAGGGCTGACCCATTTGTTTGCATATTTCTTTTTTTTAAGAATTATTTTTATTTAACTTTATTTATTTTAATTTGACCAGAGAGGGACAGAATGAGAAAGAGAAAGAAAGTGAGAAGGAAAGCCACCAGGTCTGGGACTCAAATTGTGATCAGCCATATGGGAGTCCAGTGCCCTTAACCACAATGCCACCTGTCAGCTCTCAATTTGTACGTATATTCCCAATGATAACATGTTTCTTGTTGGGGTTTTTTTTGTTTTTGTTTTTGTTGTTTTTTTTCATCAAAAAGACCAATAATGAGGCCAGCAGGTGGTGGTGTGATTAAGGCACTGGATCCTACATGGCTGACTCCACAACTCCATTGTTCAAGTCACAGACCTGGCAGGTTGAAAAATATGTCAGATGCATGTGTATGCGTGCCCAAAATCGGGAGAAAAGAATGGAAGAGAAAGGGTTGTGGTGTGGCCATCCCCTTTAGGGAGTGATTTCTCACTTCCCCCACTTCCTATGAGCATGTGGAGTAGGATCTTATGTGAAAAGCAAAGCTGTTTAATGAATTTAGATTTGGAGGTACACATATTTTTATAAACTTGTACTTTTTTTAGAATTAATTAATTAAATTTTTTTTTTGAGAGTTTTTTTTTTTTTTTTTCACTATAGGGCACGTGCGCTCACCAGACAGACAGAGAGAGACATAGAGACAGAAAGCGAGAAATCACCCCCCAGTGGGGATGGTCACGCCGCAATCCCTTCTCCTCCATTCTCTTCCCGGGTTCTTGGGCACGCACGCACACGTGCCCGGCGTGAGTTTTAAGCCACCAGGTCCGGGAAGGACGCGAACCGCGGTCGACTACGTGGGAGTCCAGCGACATAGCCATTACGCTAACTGCTGGTTCCCAATTAATTAATTTTTTAAAAATTCACTACAGGGCATGCTCACCGGAGAGTCGGGAGTAGGGAGGGAGTGAGAAAGTGTGCCGCAGGTCGGGGAAAGAGAGAGAGAAAGTGAGAAAGCAAGCTACCAGGTCTGGGACTCAAACTACGGTGAGCCATGTGGGAGTCCAGTGCCTTAATCACCAAACTGCCTGGTGGCCCTAGTATATAGTATCTTAATTTCAAATAAAAAAATAACTTGTTTGTGGAAGATTCCCATTCCCCCAACTTTTTGTCTCTTTAGTTTTCAGAAATGTTTAAAAAATGCTATGCCTTTTGGAAGTTGAACTTTTATCAGAGCAATAACTAAAGTTTATTTCTTCTTTAGTCGTTGAGGTGTATTAAATTTGAAGCAGTAATATCTCCATTTTCAGCAATGCAGTTTCTGCTTGTTGTCTGTATTTTCCAGCAGCCTTGACAGTTTTCAGAACCTTTCTCTTTAAAATCATACTGTTCTTTATTTCAGCCATAATCAATTCCTTTACAGAATCTGAGTGGAAACTCCTGCAGTTGGAGGAGCCTTCATCCCTTTCTTGACGTATACACTTCATCTGAGTCTGCAGTGAAAAAGGGTTCTCTTGGGGTGCAGCAAACTCAACTTTAGGGTCTTTGGCCAAGCACTTTGTGTCATGTCCACTTCCAGTTATTTCTGTCTCTCCTCAGCACTCAGTCCTTGCAGCTTGAGATCCCAGAGCCCTCTAAAAGGAGTGACCAAAGCACCTGGGTTTAATTGTCCATCCACTGTTTAATTTTATCAACCATTTGTTTTTCTTCCTAATTCAGTCTTTTTCGGGAAGATTAACCAAGTAGACCAATGGTTTTGAAGTAAATGTTTATTCAGACTAGCAGGTAGCGTGGTGGTTAAGATGCTGGGACTCACAAATGGCTGACCGTGATTCAAGTCCCGGACCTAGTGGCTTACGTCCTCCCTCTCTCTGTCTCTAGTGAGTGCCCTGTAGGAAATTTTAAAATAATAACAAATAAGATTAAGTAAGTAATTCTTTTTAAAAAAAGTATTTATTAAAGCATTCAGTCTCTGCCATCCTAGTCATGATTAAAGCAAACAGGTTTCTTTTTATCTATAACCCAGGATCTGACTTTGCACATTATGTCATATTCAGGTTTTAGCTCCTCCTGTCACAGCCACCTCTTCTAGTTTATCTGCTATGGGCCTAATCATTTCCTCACCTTAAAGCCAATAATCTTCACACATTACTTCTGTATCTTGAATAGGATCTACACTGACTTCAACATGCGTGCTATTATCTTCCAAAGCACGTGTTAGGTAAAAGATGCCATCACAAGCACTCACATGAAATAAAAAGGCATTTCCCAGGCCTTGCACGTTGTGAGCTCCTTTCACAAACTCCAGCAGGTCCACTCCATTTAGAAAGGCAAGGATTCTGCCTGCTGGTGTGTGATTGGCAGAGAAAGACCTTTTCATCCACATGGTACTCTGTCCTCATTAGGATCAGTAGTGCAGGATGGAAGGTGTTCTACTGAAGCTGAGTACTGGTTAATATATTGAAGAAAACAGGTCTCCCAACATTTGGCAATCTGTTTTCAGTGACATTCCATGTCTTCAGATGCCTGGGGATGGTTTAATTTCCTCACTCCCTTTTTGCTGGAGCCTTGCACTTGGACAGGCAGTAATATGGAGTTCCAGTGGCAGCCAATTTTTAAGCTCAAAGTAATTTTTTTTTTAACAAATGGCTTTTAAAATATTATTTAATATTATTTATTATTATTGTTCTTCAATTTGACCAGAGAGAGAGAAAGAGAAAGTAAGCTGCTAAGTTGGGGACTCGAACAGTGGTCGGCCATGTGGGAGTCCAGCACCTTAACCACTGTGCCACCTGTGGCCCTCAAAGTGATTTTTAAAGATTATTTCAGCCCTTTGTTTTGCTCTCCCGGGAAGATCTAGTTCTGTTGCAGCCCAGTGTCCTGCGAGGCCTACCGCCCACACGAGTGACTTCTCTCCCTGGTAGGCAGAGGGCATGCAGGTGACTTGTGTTCAGAGTGAGGAGGCTGCTGCTGTCTCAACTTGGGAAGCGTGAACTGATGAGAGGGCTGTTCCGGATGTGGCAAAGTCACTGCGGGGTGTTCTTACCCAAAGTTGCATATTTATACACTGCTCTCAGAGCAAATAAAATGAACCAGAAGCAGGCATCTGTAGTGGGCCGTTAGAAAAGATCCTGTTTTCAGTTCCGATTTACCAGTTACTGCCACTTGTGCAGCATGAATATTAGTGTGACTAGTGGTTCCTAACAACAACCTGAAGCTAGCCTAAGAATTACATTAGGACCCTGGAGTGTTAGAAACTCTGTGGGGAGGTGTATAGTGGGTTTCTATCAGAGTTTACGTTCAAGGCTTTAGAATGTTCTCAAAATGGGCATTTAGAAAAGGGGGTTTATGTAGGGAA